>NW_028318042.1:2967500-3208479 GCF_062004578.1 Staurois parvus | reverse complement strand
CTGGGCTCCCGCCGGGGCCCTGCATTGGCTATATCCTGGGCTCCCCCCCCCCCCCCCCCCGGGCCCTGCATTGGCTATATCCTGGGCTCCCCCCCCCCCCCCCCCCCCCCGGGGCCCTGCATTGGCTATATCCTGGGCTCCCCCCCCCCCCCCCCCCCCGGGGCCCTGCATTGGCTATATCCTGGGCTCCCCCCCCCCCTCCCCCCGGGGCCCTGCATTGGCTATATCCTGGGCTCCCCCCCCCCCCCCCCCCGGGGCCCTGCATTGGCTATATCCTGGGCTCCCCCCCCCCCCCCCCGGGGCCCTGCATTGGCTATATCCTGGGCTTCCCCCCCCCCCGGGGCCCTGCATTGGCTATATCCTGGGCTTTCCCCCCCCCCCGGGGCCCTGCATTGGCTATATCCTGGGCTTTCCCCCCCCCCCGGGGCCCTGCATTGGCTATATCCTGGGCTTCCCCCCCCCCCCGGGCCCTGCATTGGCTATATCCTGGGCTCCCCCCCCCCCCCCCGGGGCCCTGCATTGGCTATATCCTGGGCTCCCGCCGGGGCCCTGCATTGGCTATATCCTGGGCTCCCGCCGGGGCCCTGCATTGGCTATATCCTGGGCTCCCGCCGGGGCCCTGCATTGGCTATATCCTGGGCTCCCGCCGGGGCCCTGCATTGGCTATATCCTGGGCTCCCGCCGGGGCCCTGCATTGGCTATATCCTGGGCTCCCGCCGGGGCCCTGCATTGGCTATATCCTGGGCTCCCCCCCCCCCCGGGCCCCTGCATTGGCTATATCCTGGGCTCCCCCCCCCCCCCCCCCCCCGGGGCCCTGCATTGGCTATATCCTGGGCTCCCCCCCCCCCCCCCCCGGGGCCCTGCATTGGCTATATCCTGGGCTCCCCCCCCCCCCCCCCCCCCCCGGGGCCCTGCATTGGCTATATCCTGGGCTCCCCCCCCCCCCCCCCCCGGGGCCCTGCATTGGCTATATCCTGGGCTCCCCCCCCCCCCCCCCCCCGGGGCCCTGCATTGGCTATATCCTGGGCTCCCCCCCCCCCCCCCCCCCCCCCGGGGCCCTGCATTGGCTATATCCTGGGCTTTCCCCCCCCCGCGGGGCCCTGCATTGGCTATATCCTGGGCTTTCCCCCCCCCCCCGGGGCCCTGCATTGGCTATATCCTGGGCTTTCCCCCCCCCCGGGGCCCTGCATTGGCTATATCCTGGGCTTTCCCCCCCCCCCGGGGCCCTGCATTGGCTATATCCTGGGCTTTCCCCCCCCCCCCGGGGCCCTGCATTGGCTATATCCTGGGCTTTCCCCCCCCCCCCCGGGGCCCTGCATTGGCTATATCCTGGGCTTCCCCCCCCCCCCGGGGCCCTGCATTGGCTATATCCTGGGCTCCCCCCCCCCCCCCCGGGGCCCTGCATTGGCTATATCCTGGGCTCCCCCCCCCCCCTCCTGGGCCCTGCATTGGCTATATCCTGGGCTCCCCCCCCCCCCCCCCCGGGGCCCTGCATTGGCTATATCCTGGGCTCCCCCCCCCCCCCGGGGCCCTGCATTGGCTATATCCTGGGCTCCCCCCCCCCCCGGGGCCCTGCATTGGCTATATCCTGGGCTCCCCCCCCCCGGGCCCTGCATTGGCTATATCCTGGGCTCCCCCCCCCCGGGGCCCTGCATTGGCTATATCCTGGGCTCCCCCCCCCTGGGGCCCTGCATTGGCTATATCCTGGGCTCCCCCCCCTGGGGCCCTGCATTGGCTATATCCTGGGCTCCCCCCCCTGGGGCCCTGCATTGGCTATATCCTGGGCTCCCCCCCCTGGGGCCCTGCATTCGCTATATCCTGGGCTCCCCCCCCCTGGGGCCCTGCATTCGCTATATCCTGGGCTCCCCCCCCCCCCCCCCGGGCCCTGCATTCGCTATATCTGGGCTCCTACAGTACAGAACAAGGAAATGCAATTATTTTAGTATATATAAACTGCTAAATACATTTTCTCATTAGCAGTTAGAGCAGTCTTGTGACTTCTATCAGTGTCCAGCAGAGCACTGGTTAGAGCTTGAAGGAGGAGTTCTCATTCTGCTCTAGGAGCATGCCAAACCTCTGACCTCTGTCTGGACATTCCTGATTGGCCCTGTGCTAATCACAAGCACTCTCCCAAGAGAAAAAAAAAACCTCTCTGGCAATACACACACCATACTGAGCATGTGTAGAATGGCTAAGGTTCAGTCTGTCTTATCAGGAGATAAGACGTGGACATTTGAACAAGAGGAGCAGAGAAGTCAGGATCAAATTGCCTTTTTACACAATGCAAATGATTAACCCCTTAGGTTCCACAGTGAGTATAACAAGCATGCTTTACTGCATATACAGACTGATTGTACTGTTGTGGGTTTAGTAACACTTTAAAAGGATCTTCAGTCCCCCCCCCTCTATAAAATTAAAAGTCGGCAGCTACAAATCCTGTAGCAATGGCTGCCACCTCATTCCTTTAAATCAGAACACATATTAATTGCACAGGTTCTCTAAGTTTAATTACCACCTAAATCAGCCCCAGAACATGTGTATGTTTTAAAGGGATGAGGTGGCAACCCTACTTGTAGCTGCTGACGTTTATTAAAAGGACACTTGCCTGTCCAGAGTAGGGTTGCCACCTCATCCCTTTTAAACCGGAACACATATTAATTACACCGGTTCTGAGGCTGATTTCATGCAGATAAGGTACTAAGTGGGTTCAATCACCACCTTGGGGCTCTTTTACATGGGCGTTCCATATGTCTGTTTATGGATGAAAAATAGACACCCATGTATTTCTATGGAATAGCGGATTTAAATGGATGATCATTAATTTCCGCATCCGTGAACATCCTTTTTTTATTTATATATATATATATATATATATATATATATATATATATATATATATATATATATAATTTATTTTTTTTTATTTTATATCTTTTTATGGAAGAAAACCCTATTTTTCTTCCATAACAAAAACCGGATGTAAATGGACATACTGTCCATTTTTGCATTGATGAAGGATGTAAAAACTAGCGAGAATTTGAAAAAGATGGATGTAAACTGATATAAAAACAGAGGTAAAAAGTGAAGTCTTGATCCATTTTAGCTCAGATTTTGAAAACAAACCCCCAAAAACACAACTCATGAAAAAAACGGAACGCCCGTGTTAAAGAGCCCTTAATCAGCCACAGACCCTGTGTAATTAATTTGCTCGGGTTTAAAGGGATGAGGTGGCAACCCTAGTCCAGGGATCCAGCGCCGTCCTCACCTTGGCCAGTTCTTCGCTGTTCTTCGGATCCCTGGTGCTACCATGTCGTGTGGGCTCCTTGAAGCCCCACATTCACCTTCCCACTGTGCATGTGTAAGCCAAGCGAAGTGGGAGGGAGTACCTATCAAAACTAGGTACCTGTGACCCCCCCCCCCCCCCCAAAAAAAAAGTACCCAAATGTTAGAGGGGGCAGGCAGAAAAGCAAAACTTCTCCTTTTGGGTGATGTTTCACGCTAAAGCTACACTGATGATTACCCAAAATCTCACTGAACACATCTGAACCACCCAAAAAAAAATCCTATATTGCAATTCAGATGGGATGACTGCGTTAGTTTTTTTTTTTTTTTTTTTTTTTTAAGGATTTTTTTTAACCTGGTGATCCTGTGAATAGCATACTTCCTCTCTTATGTCAAATCCGGGACAGTTGGCAAGTATGATGTAATGCAACATTATCATGGGGCCCCTGGGTAGAGCCCAGGGTTGCCCATGCATTTAGACAGCCCTGATCTATGAAGGGAACGATGGTTGTCACAGAAGCTGGACTCTGCCTTCATTCATTTCCATTACGTGATGGAGTGATAGGGACTAGTCAGGAGCGGACTGACCACTCATGGGGCCCTCGGGCAATAGGGGATCATGGGGCCCCGTGTCCTTTCCCACACTCAAAAAAGCCTATAAAAAAGGTACCAGGGGCATTTCATGGGGCCCCCTACTGACCCCAGGCCCTCGGGCAGTGCTCGAATGGTCAATCCGCCCCTGGGACTAGTAGTTTTATACAATAGAGATCAGATTCTTGGTGCTTTCCTTTGAACTCACAGGAAGTTACTAGGACACTGCATTTCTGGCAGGACCAACAGGTATTTTCTGCACTTGCTGAAAATGGTCCTAACCTGAAAAGTGAAAACTAATGCAGCCACCACATCTAAGGATTGGTAAGCTGCAATATCACTTCCAAGCATTGGATATAGTAGGGAAAGGTTGGAGCGGAGAATGTAGAAAAGAAATGGAAAGGAGACATGGTGCATATTATAGGTGAGTATTATACTTCTTATATTGCAGGCAGCTTTCTTTAAAGTGTGTGGTCAGCCAAAATCATTTATCATTTTCTTCTACATTTGGATAGACTGGAGAAGGATAGGAACTCATGTAAGGCTTTTATTGCTATCCGCGACTCCCATTAGAGAGATTTCCCTCACTTCCTGTCCTTCTGACAACATTGTACAAGACAGGAAGTGAGGGAAAAATTCCAACAGCAGCACAGACAGAATAAAATGCTTTCGTAGAGTCGGGGAAGGCTAGAACTCCAGTCAGATTTTTATTGCTGTATGTATCCCTGTTTAAATTTTCCTATAATTCCTATCTGCTGAAAATGCTGTCATCAGGACAGGAAGTAAGGGGAAATCTCTCTAACGGAGACCCAGAAAGCAGTGAAAACTCCATCAGGGGTTCTTTTCCTTTCCCACTGATACAAAACTAGGAGCAAAAAAAGCTTTTGGTTGGGTATGTACTATAAGGGCTTGTTCACATCAGGTTCGGTGTGGGAAAGTGTACATAATGTCTTTTCCCACACTGCAAAATAAAAGGCGTATGCATGGGTGCCATTAATTCCTAATGGCTTTCCACTCCTCTATAAAATATTCACGCCTGCCTAGACGATACCACAGTACCTTGCATTTTGGTGCGGCATGATTTAAAAAAAAAAAACAAAAGGCACCTTTTTGGGTGCATTTCACACACATAGGGCAGCCCACTAACCTCCAGATATGATGTGCTGAAATGCACAATAAAATGCGCAAACTCAGATGCACCTCCTGGTGTGACCGAGTCCTAACCGCTTGCTTACACTAGCAGTATCCCTCTGAAAAGTAATCTGGAATGAGGGCATGTGACAGGCGGTGAAAAGTCACTACTGATTCACAACCGCCTGCATTGCGCATGATCACAGCGGATGTCGCAAAACTTGATTGTGTTGTGTTCAGCGGGCGAATGTAACGGGAACATTTTTGTGAAGCATCTTGTTCGTGGCATGCCTATACCCCCATACAGCTTCCTTTACAGCATGGGGGCAGTAAAAAGAGTCCAGCCGACTTTTTACCACCCGTAAGCATGAACTAGGCCTAATGGAAGTTGCCTGAAGTAGAAAAAGTATTGTACGCGCCCCTCCAGTGCTCCATGTCTCCTACCTCCCCTCCATTCCTGTGCTGCAGCTTCCATCAGACTTTTCTACATTCGACATTCCAGGTATTGCTGGATTTCCTAGCTGAGTAATTGCCTTTTACATAACCAAGCAAGGTATGTACAGTTGTGTCCAAAATTATTCAACCCCCACTGAAATTGAGTGTTTTGGCCAGTTTGACATTGCTTTTGATCATTCAGTCATCTTGCTTACATTTACATTAAAGAGGCACTTGTAGGTCAGACAAATATAACATAACAGTTATAATGAAATAACCACAAATGTCTTTTCTGTGCTCACAGCATTATCAGTTTTATTCAACCCCCAAGTGACATTCAATCTTAGTACTTAGTACAGCATCCTTTTACAGTTATAACAGCTTTTAAACGTGAAGCATAGCTTGACACAAGTGTCTTGCAGCGATCTACGGGTATCTTCGCCCATTCTTCATGGGCAAAGGCCTCCAGTTCAGTCACATTCTTAGGCTTGCGCACTGCAACTGCTTTCTTTAAGTCCCACCAGAGGTTCTCAATCGGATTTAAGTCTGGTGACTGCGATGGCCACTCCAAAATGTTCCAGCCTTTCCTCTGCAACCATGCTCTAGTGGACTTGGAGGTATGCTTGGGATCATTGTCCTGTTGAAAGGTCCAACGTCTCCCAAGCCTCAGGTGTGTGACGGACTGCATCACGTTTCCATCCAATATCTCCTGGTACTGAAGAGAATTCATGGTACCTTGCACACGCTGAAGCTTCCCTGTACCTGCAGAAGCAAAACAGCCCCAAAGCATGATTGACCCTCCACCATGCTTCACAGTAGGCAAGGTGTTCTTTTCATCATAGGCCTTGTTCTTCCTCCTCCAAACATAGCGTTGATCCATGGGCCCAAACAGTTCTAATTTTGTTTCATCAGTCCACAGAACACTATCCCACAACTTTTGTGGTTTGTCCACATGGCTTTTGGCTACTGCAGTCGACTCTTCTTATTCTTTGGAGACAGCAAGGGGGTACGCCTGGGAGTTCTGGCACGGAGGCCTTCATTACGCAGTGTGCGTCTTATTGTCTGGGCTGAAACTTCTGTACCCACATCTGACAAATCTTTTCTCAGTTCCTCAGCAGTCACACGGGGACTTCTCTCCACTCTACGCTTCAGGTAGCGCACAGCAGTCGAAGTCAGCATCTTCTTTCTGCCACGACCAGGTAGCGTTTCAACAGTGCCCTTTGCCTTGAATTTGCGAATGATGCTTCCTAAGGTGTCTCTTGGTATGTTTAACATCTTTGCAATCTTCTTATAGCCATTGCCCTTCCTGTGAAGAGAAATCACCTCTTCTCTTGTCTTCCTGGACCATTCTCTTGCCTTCACCATGTTTGTAACCACACCAGTAAATGTCTAGAAGGAGCTGAGTATCACAGTCATTTTAAAGCTGCCTAATTGGTGCTTATTATGCTTGATTGCTGCTCGGTGACATCCACAGGTGTTTTCAATACCTGATGGAAAGCACCTGTATGAACCTCTGTTCTTCAGAGTGGTAGTCTTTAAGGGGTTGAATAATTGTGGCAATGAAGAAACCACATAAGAACCATTTACTACTGTATTACATAAACAATTGATGTCATTTTAGTTGCATTTGGGTAGTTACAACGTCCTTGTAGGATTTGATTCTGAATACAATTCCAAATGTACACTATAGTCCCTAAACCCCTTTACAGCATTGGGGGTTGAATAATTTTGGACACAACTGTATGTAGAAGATCCAGCAATACCTGTTTTCTCTTTATAGGAGAATATCTGTACGGTAACGTTCATCCTCCCCTCCTCTGTCATCACCTATATTAATGAGGTTTGACGAGCGCAATATTCAACCTACTTTTCCCTTAAAGCCGAACTTCAGGAAACTTGAAAATGTTCCCTTTCAATGACACTGCTGCCACACTGCAAGTGTTAATTGCTTGTTTAGGTCTAGGGGATTTGTTAAAGTAGATGTACTTACCCAGTCCTCCACACTGCTAGACTGGTTCCCGCAGCTTCCTCTCCTCTACACTCCAGGAGGTCGAAGATCCTGACATCATCAAGACCAATGCAGTGTCCATAGCCTTGAGTTAGACATGATGACGCTGTGGGGCAGTCCACTGCCTGATCATGGGGGAGCACCATCTGCTGGAGAAGCAGAGGATCAGGTGAGTAAAATTGCTTTTACTGTTCAATAGAGCAGGAAACCCTTGCAGGGTGAATGCAGCCCCAGTGCAAGGAAGAATATTTGAGCTACCTGGAGCTTTAAATACCAATATAACATCAAATTGTAGGAGGTTTACACCTTTCCACTATCTATGGGCAGTAAATGCGCTGAAAATGGAATAGCTAACATCCATACAATCGACTAGATCGCATCCATGTGGACACTTTTTGAACAAGATAAAAAGTATTTTCTGGTCCGCTACACTACAGGTGGTGATAGATGTTTTTTATAAGAGGAGAAAGGGTTGGATGGCCGTACTTCCGAAATCTCGCTAACACTAATCAGGTGCCGGCACAGATCGCAGCTGTCTTCATGGAGAGGAGAAAGGGTTGGATGGCCGTACTTCCAAAATTTTTTATTGTACCGCTTGAGACAGGTCCACTAGATGCACCGCCGCTAACACACTAATCAGGTGTCGGCACAGATTGCAGTTGTCTTCATAGAAGAGGAGAAAGGGTCGGATGGCCACACTTCTGAAATCTTGCTAACACACTAATCAGGTGCCGGCACAGATCGCTGCTGTCTTCACAGAAGAGGAGAAAGGGTCGGATGGCCACACTTCTGAAATCTCCTTTATTGTACCGCTCCAGGCAGGTCCACTAGATACACCGCCGCTAAAACACTAATCAGGTGCCGGCACAGATTGCAGTTGTCTTCATAGAAGAGGAGAGAGGGTCGGATGGCCACACTTCTGAAATCTTGCTAACACACTAATCAGGTGCCGGCACAGATCGCTGCTGTCTTCATAGAGGAGAAAGGGTTGGATGGCCACACTTCCAAAATTTTTATTGTACCGCTTCAGACAGGTCCACTAGATACACCGCCGCTAACACACTAATCAGGTGTCGGCACAGATTGCAGTTGTCTTCATAGAAGAGGAGAAAGGGTCAGATGGCCGCACTTCTGAAATCGCGCTAGCACACTAATCAGGTGCCGGCATAGATCGCTGCTGTCTTCATAGAGAGGAGAAAGGGTCGGATGGCCGCACTTCTGAAATTGCGCTAGCACACTAATCGGGTGCCGGCACAGATCGCTGCTGTCCTCATAGAGAGGAGAAAGGGTTGGATGGCCACCCTTCCGGAATCTCCTTTATTGTACCGGTCCAGGCAGGTCCACTAGATACACTGCCGCTAACACACTAATCAGGTGCCGGCACAGATCCCAGCTGGAGTTCCTGATTCCTTTATATAGAGTAGATCTTTTGTTAGACCTCATTTAGAATACTGTGCCCAGTTCTGGAGAACTCATTTACAAAGGATATTGATAAGAGAGTCCAGAGACTGGTAACAAAAGTGGTGAAAGGTCTGGGGGATAAAACATATCAAGAGCAACTTCAGGAACTTAACATGTCCAGTCTGGAAGAAAGAAGGGAAAAGGGAGGCATGATTGATTAAACCTTTGAATACACCAAGGGGGTGAATAAGATTCAGGAGGGGCGGGATTATCAACACAAAACCAAAATCAAGAACACGGAGACATGACCTTAATATAACTGGAGGAAAGTTCAAAACTAATCTCAGAAAGTATTATGTTACTGAAAGAGTAGTGGATGCTTGGAATAAACTTCCAGCAGAGGTAGTGAGACAGTCAACAGTAAATGACTTCAAACATAGATTTTGACAAAAGTTTAAAAAGAAAACAAAAAAAACCCCCAACCCCTCCAAAAAGAGGGAAAAAAAGGGTCTTTTTGTGCCGTCACTTTTCTATGTTAAGAGAAGAAAGGGTCGATTGGCTGCACTTCCGAAATCTCCATTATTGTACAAACTCTTCAATAAAATCACAAATTTACCATAATCACAGCAGAGGGAAAATAAAGACGCTAACGCATTTCATGCTTGCTATGAATAAGTGCTAGACAAGCGTGAAACCCGTTCGCTTCTTCTTTCTTCCCTCTGCAATGATTGTTAAATTTTGTAGGGTGTGGGTTTTTTTTTTTTTTTTTATATTGAAGAATTTGTACAATAAAGGTGATTTCAGAAGTGCGGCCAATGGACCCTTTCTTCTCTTTTATGAAGACCGCTGCGAGCTAGGCCAAGACCCAATTAGTGTGTTAGCGGTGGTGCATCTAGTGGACCTGCCTGGAGCGGTGGTGTTTGTGTGTTTTTTTTGTTTTGTTTTTTTGTCCTTTGCATGGCAGATTGTGGTGTCGTGTAAATTTTTTTTTTTTTTGTAGTTTTATATCACCTTAACTGATATTTTAGTTATTTGGCTTTTTTTTTTTTTTGCCGCATGTAAAATATTATCCAGGATTTATATAGCGCCAACAGTTTACACAGCACTTTACAACATAAGGGCAGACCGTGCAGTTACAATACAAATTAATACAGGAGGATCCAGAGGGCCTGACTCGTTAGAGCTTACAATATAAGAGGGAGAGAAAATTCTCAATTTTTCTGTGCTTTTACTTCCTTTTTAACTGGGGTCCCGTTAGGAAATCTGTTGAACCTCCTTAGCGGTCTGATCATGTCAGTATTTCTGTGCTCAAAGCGGTACATTTTTTTTTGCATGGAAATATGTATTTTTTTTATTGTAGGCCTGTAATTTTTAGGAATAACTCACTGAAATCTGTCCAAACAAGAGTCTAGTAAACATCCCGGGTATGTTAAAATTTTGAAACCTGAAATCATAAATTATAATTTAATAAATAATCATAAAAAATAATATAATAAATTTAATTCAATAATATAATCAAACCAAAAACACTGAAATTTGAAATATAGCGCCAAGTTCGCACATCACAGAGCAAAGTCGCAAAATTGTTTTTAGTGTCTGATGAGGAATTTCCCCCACGAATCATTATCACTCAATTCTGCAAGTGGTTCTGATTTACTATCGCTGTTCTCTAGCCGGTCTAAAACCGATTTTGACCTAAAGGGACGCTTTTTGGACGCCATGGACGTTTCTCAGTTTCCAGGCAGAAAGAACAGTCAAAATGCAGGCAGGGCACCGGACAAAGCACTCGGGACAAAATGTATGTGAAATGGTTTGATACAGGAATGTTATACTATGAGATTTTAGTGAATGTCACTTTTTGTCATTTTCAAAATTCCCGCCGTTCCATCCCCGTACGTCCCGACGCTCGCAGGGGACGGAACCCAGAAGACAGATGCCGGCATCCGCCGGATTACATTGCAGGGGGGACATCGCGGGAGCGCAGGACAAGGTAAGTGATCGAGGGATCGTGGAGCAGCACCGCATGGTATTCCTGAGTGTAGCTCGGGGTTACCGCTTGTGGTACTGAAACTTTACCCCGAGCTACACTCAGGAATACCGCCAGGGGAGTTAAAAGTGTAGTCAGCCATTTGAAACCATGTTTCATGTGACACCCATACTTAGGGTGTCACATGAATAATGTAGCGTTTCCCCCCCCCCCCCCCCCCACACACACATACACTTGCGTCATCCATTCTCAGATTCACTTTGGATCTGGGAATGGAAAGACTGCAAGTCCAATCTGCCACCACAGCAGAGGGACATATGGGTGGTGCTGGCACAAGTGCAATGATATTCATGAGAAACAACCTTGGTGTTGGCGAGGGTGTGGAGGGGTGGGCACGATGTACCACATATGGTGGGAATGTTCAAAAATACAAGTTTATTGGAGAGAGGTTATAAATCAAATTCGGATTATTAGTGGAACTGAGATTGGACTGGACCCTAAAATTTGTCTTTTTCATATCACAAAAATATCGGTGAATAAATATAAAGATCTGGGTATTTGGTGCTATCTAAATGCAGCTAAAAGTTTGATACCTAAGTTTTGGCGCAAAGTTGAGGCACCGAGGGAAGATTATTGGATGAATAGAGTGGACTAGATTGGAGAAACTATATCACATGCAGGAAGATAGGATGGAGGCATATTATATGAAATGGGAGGAGTTTAAGGTAAATGTGAAAGAAGCTACTTTATAATTTGAGTATAAAAGGGAAGAAAGAAAAAAGAAAAAAAAAAAAAATAGGAATTTTGTCTTTCTTCCTTTTAAAAATCTGTATCCAGAGGATGTGAGTTATAAGTCGATTAGATAGATGTCGGGTTCATTGAAGAAGGGGTGGGGTGGAGGGTGGGTTGAAGGTAGGGGGTTATGGGGAGAAAATGATATGCAATAAGTGGTTTTAGCAGATATGTTATGTTATATTTCCTTTTTGGATTTTTTTTTTTTGTATTGCTATATTTGAAAACTGAATAAATATCTAAATTAAAAAAAAAAAGTGCAATGATATTGGCACACTTGTATTGCATTGTTCACGTCTTCCAGCCCCGTATTGAAGTCTGTACCTCTGTATGGCACTTGGGCTGAAGTGTGGCTCATACAGCAGCCTGTGCAGTGCATCCCTGATGCAACCGATCAGTTGCAATGCTCTGCAGACTTGAATGTAAATGTAATACATAAATATATGAAAAAATATAATAAATGCATGTTTTTATTCTTTTAATGTGGGAACATTAACCCCTTTATGACAGTGTTGAGCATACATGTGGCAGCAGGACAGGTGACCATCGACGCCCCCAAAACCGTGACCGAGCGGTCACCGACAATTCACAGTCCACCACTGTCGATCAGAAGCCAATAGCTGCAGCTTCTGATGACTTCCTCCACTGTGCAGCCAATTATAGTGCAGCAAGTTCAGGAGCTCCGCCTGCCAGGCGTTACAGCCTATGGCTCCCTCTGATGTAAAGGGGTTCATTTTTTTTTTTTTTTTTAAAAAGTTAGGCTATGCCTTTAAAGGTGCATTGTAGGTGATGCTGTCTAGATCGGTGTTTACAAGCAAAGATCAGACAATGGATTTGTATTTATGGCCACTGGTGGCTCTTCAGTGACATTTAAAGCATCGGGGTCTACTGCCAGATCTGTGTGCTGAATCCCGTCCTTCCTGTCAGCAGTTTTCAGGACATTTTTGGCAAGTCTGAACAAAGCCTCCTACAATCGTGGTATGCCTGTGCTGAAATATTCTGGTGTCATCAAATATTTGACTCTTTTCAGTTCCCCCGATACACACTTATTAAACTGTTTGCAGCAAACAGCAGCTGACTGTAGCCAGCAGGAAGAGTGGAGGAGGGGTAACCTGCTACTGATCTCAGTCCACATCTCAGGACGGTTCTAGAAGTTAGTGTTGGGTTATCGCTCAAATACGTATTGTTTCCTTTTTTATTATACTTTACACTTTTTTTTTAAATTTTATTACACATTTTTATATTTTACAAAATATGATTTAATATTTATATGTAAAACCTTTATTCTTATTTCTAATATTTTATTATATTTTTAAAATATTTCACATTGTTTGTGTGTTTGTGTTTTTTTATTTAATTTTTTTGGTTTTGTTTTTTTTTTTTTTTCAAAATATTTAATCCTATTTATATTAAAATAAATTATTATATTGTGTTAAAATATTTTATAATGTGTTATTCATGTATTTTACAAATATTCCACATTTTTATATTATATTTATTTACAGTATATTTAATCTAATACTATTATCATATTGTAATAGAATTGTTTATTAGAATTTTAATATTATTACACACTTTTATATTTTTGAAAGTAATATTTAATGAAATTATTATATTATAAAATGTTGTATATTTTATGTCATATTTTAAAAATATTTCACGTTTTTGTAGCCAATGTAAACCTTCGTGAGCCTATATACTTCTGCAAAAGGCCAAGTATCATTAGTATGTGTGGCACCAGTTATATTGATGCAAATATGTTTCGGTCTTGGTGCTGAAATGAAAACTAGCTCCGCTGAATCCCTGATTTTGTAATCAATAGGTTAGTCCACCTACAACTGATATTTCAGTTGAAAGCACAGCTTGGTTGGCTGATTTTGTCAGGAAAGACCGGGGAGTTACCTAGGAAGTTTTGCCCTTTCCCTGACTGTGCCTTTAAAAACCATTTGGGAATGCAGCTGCTATATTTCTTTGTGTTTTTCAGCTTTACTTTAAGGGGCTCATTCACATGAGCATATCTATCCATACCACCATCGAAGGACCGTCTTTGCCTGCACAGGATGCACTGGCGTACACACACACACACACACACACACACACACACACACACACCTCACAGGAGCAAAGATGAGGCTCTCAATCACAGGCTGTGTGCTGAATGTCACCATTTTTCTCTTGGTGTCAGGAAAGCTTGTCAGAAGTGACTCATGCTGATAGCAGAGGAAGCAGAGAGAAATGACACTTAGCGCTCTGGATTGAGCTAAGCACTCACTATAGAGGGATGTGCTTTGTTCATATTTCATGTCAGAGGTTTACAACCACGTTAAATAAAATGCAGTTCACATGTATATATTTTGATGCTGACATATTTCATTTTCTGTAGAAAGTACCTCTTTCTTGCCATGTGGTATAAATGTGGCTCTCCATGTAGACCAACCAGGATTCTGTGCAACCCTCCAGGTTCCTCTAGAGGTTGTTATGGGTTCTTTGAGCAATTTCCATTACTGTAAGGGGTTCTTCTCCAATGATCACCAACTTATGGGGGCCCTTCTCCACAAACAACCAATGTAAGGGGTCCTACTCCACTGACCACCAATGTAAGGAGACCCATCTCCAATGACAAGTTTTAAGGGGGCCCTTCCTCTCTGACCACCAATGTCAGGGGGCCCATCTCAAATGACATTAAATTTAAAGGAGCTCTTCTCCATTAACAACCAATGTAAGGAGCCCTGATCCACTGACCACCAACGTAAGGGGGCCCTTCTCCAATAAAAACAAATTTAAAGGTGCTCTTCTCCATTAACAACCAATGTAAGGAGCACTGCTACATTGACCACCAATGTAAGGGGGTCCTTCTCCAATCACTACCAATTTAAGGTGGTCCTTCACTGACCACCAATATAAGGGGCCCTTCTCCACTGACCAACAATTTCTTCAGTGACCACTAATGTAAGGGAGCCCTATGCTAGTGACCACCAATATAAGGGGGTGCTTCTTCAAAGACCACCAGTTCAAGGAATCCCTCTCTACTGATTGCCACTCTAAAGGGGCCCTACTCCAATGACCACCGGTTTAAGGGGGCCATTCTCCACTGACCACCAATGTAAGGGAGCTCTACTCCAGTGACCACCAATTTAAGGAGGCCCTTCTTCATTGTCTACCATCAATATAATAGACCACTTCACTGACCATCAATGTAAAAGAGCACTCCAATGACCACCATGGTAATGGTCACTCTTCCACCAACCACCAATATCAATGAACTCCACTATTTTCACGCTCTGCATTTCTTTTTTGCCTTTTCTTATTTTTTTTTTTCCTGGCTTTTATTTTCATCAATAATAATGAAATGAAAAAAATAATTTTGACAAATGGAGCAGCCAGGCTGTCCAATACATTCTTTGTTCTTTTGATTTGTTATATTCGCAGCTTACTGTTTGTGCCGAGTTACAGATGTGTCCATTATTCGCAACCTAAGACTTAAAGGGTTCCTCCATGTTAGAAAGGTTGAAAGGCTCTTATTAGAGCGACCGTCTATACAGCAGAGTGACAAATGCCACGTCTCTCTCTTTGTACAGGTCCAGGCAACATTGTATATGCCTCCATTATGCATGTTAGTAGAGTATGCTCTGCTTGTTTTTAGGTCTGTTTTTCAGTGTCTATGCTGTCATTGTGTCAGTGATCCTTCATGGCCTCCGGGTTTCCTGTTGGTGTTTGGGCTCTCAGACGTTCCAGAAATAGGAGCTTTGCTGGAGGGTCACATGGTCTGCCTGGTATCTGACTCATCCGGGGGGCAGCATATGAGTGACCTCGCTGGGGAATGCCCCTGCAAAACTTGCCTTTCTGCTGTGTTTTCCTGTTACATAGGGGATCCGGTCACTTTGCCTCATTTCATAATGACATTTCAAGGACTTTGTGACAGATCCAACCAGGACTTGACCCTTTTGTAGGGGACTGCAGGTTAGCTTCTTGCCTACTGACTATGGGCTGTGGCATCTGAGAGGGCTCTATTGTTTGGGAGGTGTGTGCCTGGGGGGACCTTTTTGGAGTAGTTTTACTTTGGATTTAAGTCCTTGTCTCCCTGAAACACACAGACTGAGAACTGGAGGGCCAGGATACAGATTTGGGGTCCCTGTGCCCAAACCAGCATTGACTGTTTCAACCCCCCCCCCCTCCTTCCTAGACTCAGAGCAGATGTTAATATAATCAGCTCAAAACAACTTGATGCTGAGATCTTGCTGTGATCTGTTTATTCATGTGTGATGTGTTTACTGTTGTGTCTGTCCCATTGTTAATTGAGTCACCTATTTGGTTCTGTCTGTTGGCTAGCCCTCCTGGAGGTTCCTACATGATGGGATTAGTCTGGTGTCAGGTTTACCTCGTTACCTGATCAGTAGGGATGCACCAATACCGTGGTGTGTGTGGGTTTTTTTTTTTGAACGGATTGGAGGTAGGTTGGTGTAAACGGACACAAGTCCACCATAGAGGTGAATGGAGGTTCCGATTCGGTCTGCCTGAAAAAATACAGGCGTACCCGATTGGACTGATCGTGTGAAAGGGTCCTAAGGCTGCTTTCACACTAAAGCGCTGAGGTTTACCTGCAGCAAAGAGCACCTGTGGCTTTTCTGCTGGATAGCTGCACTTTTCCATAGAATTCTATTATATCCTGCAGGTGTGGCGCACTTTCTGAAAGTACAACAAAACTTCTGCATTCAGGAGTTTTGGTGCATGTTGAGACAGCGCACCAAACCCTCAGGTAATAACAGAAGCCTATGGTGGCTATTGCTGTCCCAGGTGGACTGCATTTGGTGTCACTCCGCCTGTGACGGGAGCTGACGCTATACATGAAGCATCTGCTCTGCTTTTATTGCAGCCTCATGCTTCCTCTACCACGGGCCCCATTCTCAGCAGTGATGCTCTGGGATGGCGGGTCTGGAACCCGCAAGCTGGGTTTGCCGACCTGCCATCCCAGAACAGGTTATGAGCCACATCAGAGAGCCATGTGGTCTATGGGCCAGCAGTTGGGCACCTGTGGTCTAGGCTCTCCTCTTCTTACTAGATCTACAAAATGTCTTTTGCTCAGGACTTTTACCCAAATAACCTTCCTGTGGTTCCTTCCTGGATATCCTGCCCGACCTTCCCCTCCTCCACCCCACTCTCTTCCTACCTCTAGCACCTAAACACCCACCTTCTTTCATATTGTTAATATAGATTTTCTTAGACAGACATGACCACATTTTGGCACCCAAACTACAGCAGCTATCACGTACAGTCACTGCGCACGTGAAGCACTGCAGTGGAACTCCTGCTGCTTTTCAGCTCCTTATCACCTCCTCAGCTCCAGTCACATGACACTGCGAGAGGGAGGACCCCCCCCCCACTCTGAACTGCCTGGGCTGGTGAATGAATTTCACAGAGAAAGGAGATTTGGGGGGAGTGAGTGGATGTGTAATGGAAGAGAGAGCTGTACTGGAGAGGGGAAGCTGTGCTGGTGGAAGGGGACATTTATTAGTGGGAGGGGAGACATCTGTACTGGAGGAAGGGGACATTTACTAGTGGAAGGGGAGACATCTGTACTGGAGGAAGGGGACATTTACTAGTGGAAGGGGAGACATCTGTACTGGAGGAAGGGGACATTTACTAGTGAAAGGGGAGACATCTGTACTGGAGGAAGGGGACATTTACTAGTGAAAGGGGAGACATCTGTACTGGAGGAAGGGGACATTTACTAGTGAAAGGGGAGACATCTGTACTGGAGGAAGGGGACATTTACTAGTGGAAGGGGAGACATCTGTACTGGAGGGATGGGGCATTTTACTAGTGGAAGGGAAAAAGACCTGTGCTGGGGGGGAGACATCTGTACTGGAGGAAGAGGACATTTTACTAGTGGAAGGGAAAAAGACCTGTGCTGGGGGGAGGGGAGACATCTGTACTGGAGGGAGGGGGCATTTACTAGTGGAAGGGAAGAAGATGTGTGCTGGGGGGGTGGGGGGGAGAGATCTGTAATGGAGGGAGGGGACATTTTACTAGTGGAAGGGAAAAAGACCTGTGCTGGGGGGGGGTGTAGACATCTGTACTGGAGGGAGGGGGCATTTACTAGTGGAAGGGGAAAAAGACGGGCCGGGGGGGGGGAGACATCTGTACTGGAGGGAGGGGGCATTTACTAGTGGAAGGGAAAGAGACCTGTACTGGAGGGAGGGGACATTTTACTAGTGGAAGGGGAGAAGACCTGTGCCAAGGGGATGGGGGGGGGGGTTGCCTTGGAGGTAATTTTTTTGGTGGTTTGTTGTACTCTATTGAACTTTTTTTTTTTTTGGGGTACAAGGACTGCACCATAAGTTACCGTGTACACAGTGAGTAACTGGAAACTTTCAGCCCCTCTGACTGCACTTTTGCCACACCCATAAGTTGCTGTTGTGTGCTATGAGCCACCTAATTATTTTCCTCTAGATGTCCAACACTGAATCACTCCTGCAGGAAGGAAAATGATCTTTGGCCCTAGTTGAGTGGAATTACTTTTTAGATGTACTGAGAAACTAACCGGGATAAAAATAAAACACTTTGAGCCGCATTTATCCTGGTCTAGGGAGATCGATCAGCTGTCTGCAGATGTGTACAACGAACCCCTCTGTGATACGGTGAATTGTTGGATAGGGTCAGTTTGGTTTGTTTGTAGGCTAGCTGGTAATTGTGCTGGGAATTTGTTGTTCGTCATGATGCCCGCTCACATTTGCACATTTACTGTATTCATTTCAGTCCGCTCTCCGTCTGCGGCTGTCGCAGGGAGATTTGAATGATCTATGAGACGATACAGTGCCAGTTTCCACCACAATAGACGCCACTTGCTTATTTGCTTATGTGATTGCCGTCATATAATAAAAACAGAACAATCCCGAGGTGACATTCTCTGTATACATTCTATTATATTGGTATTTATACTCTCCTGTATTGTATTTATACAGTTCTGTGTTGTATTGCTGGGGGTCTTTTTTTTTTTTTTTTTTTTCCCTCTTTCCAAACATGCAAAAAAATAGGAGGAATATGGAAAATCTGGGCCAAGAAGCATCAAGGGACTGATTTATAAGAGTTTGGACTGTCCCTGGTATTAATTTGCCCACACACAGTGACAGGCATGTATATACACCGCCAGGACAGACCGTGTGCCCCGTGTATATACACCGCCAGGACAGACCGTGTGCCCTGTGTATATACACCGCCAGGACAGACCGTGTGCCCCGTGTATATACACCGCCAGGACAGACCGTGTGCCCCGTGTATATACACCGCCAGGACAGACCGTGTGCCCCGTGTATATACACCGCCAGGACAGACCGTGTGCCCTGTGTATATACACCGCCAGGACAGACCGTGTGCCCTGTGTATATACACCGCCAGGACAGACCGTGTGCCCCGTGTATATACACCGCCAGGACAGACCGTGTGCCCCGTGTATATACACCGCCAGGACAGACCGTGTGCCCCGTGTATATACACCGCCAGGACAGACCGTGTGCCCCGTGTATATACACCGCCAGGACAGACCGTGTGCCCCGTGTATATACACCGCCAGGACAGACCGTGTGCCCCGTGTATATACACCGCCAGGACAGACCGTGTGCCCCGTGTATATACACCGCCAGGACAGACCGTGTGCCCCGTGTATATACACCGCCAGGACAGACCGTGTGCCCCGTGTATATACACCGCCAGGACAGACCGTGTGCCCCGTGTATATACACCGCCAGGACAGACCGTGTGCCCCGTGTATATACACCGCCAGGACAGACCGTGTGCCCCGTGTATATACACCGCCAGGACAGACCGTGTGCCCCGTGTATATACACCGCCAGGACAGACCGTGTGCCCCGTGTATATACACCGCCAGGACAGACCGTGTGCCCCGTGTGTGTGTGTGTGTGTGTGTGTATATGTATGTATGTGTGTATATATATATATGTATGTATGTGTGTATATATGTATGTATGTATGTATGTATATGTGTATATATATATATATATGTATGTATATGTATATATGTATATATATATATACACACCGTCAGGACAGACCATGTACCCCACGTGTGTGTGTGTGGGTGTGTATATATATTTATATATATATATATATATATATATATACCGTCAGGACAGACCATGTACCCCGTGTGTATGTATGTGTATGTGTGTGTGTATATATATATATATATACACACACACACCGTCAGGACAGACCATGTACCCCACGTGTGTGTGTGTGTGTAAGTATACATCCAGGACAGACCATGTATATACGCTGCCAGCACGGACCATGTCCCCTGTATAGGCATGGCTGAGTATTCTGGATGGAGTCCCCCCTCTGGCAGCTCACAGATGGTTATATAATCTGGCCAATCTCCTGTCATTGTATCAATAGAGCTGGGGGGGTGCATTGTGCCGGTAGTCAGGTTTGCATGCTCCAGTATCATTGGCGGCCTCCAGTTTCACTCATTAATAAATTTAATAGGAAATGGTGGGGGTGAGAGTGGCGGGATATCGGATCACACGACGGGACAGAAAACGTGTATATTCCCCAGACACTTTTCCGCTTTATCTAGATCACGTTTTTCTGACTTGTCATGAATCTGAACTCACTCAGCATTGTTTAAAGTGCCCCTTATAATAACCCCCCCCCCCCCCCACACACACACACACACACACCTCCTGTACTATTTATTAGTAATAGTCCCCAAAATGAGCCCTTCACACCCCTCCCCCCACAGTGCACACTTTCATTTACCCCAGCCTTTTACCCAATGGAACCCCCTAAAGTGGAGCTATGGACAGAATAAAAAAATGACATACTATGTATGATAAACTGTCAGTACCATTCCCTCCAACTGGTCCTGCTAGTAGATCTATTATTTTTCCACTCCCTGTAACTTTTTCATGACTAGAAGTTTCTTGAAGCCTAGACACCCAGACTCGCCCACACCCAGGTTTTCTCTGGTGGGTGTCAATTAGAGCTCATTTACACTTGTGGTTGGGGGGGAGGGGGGGTAAAACCAGGCAGTTGTAAGCTCCTTGAGTGCAGGGACTGATGTGAATGTATGTATAGCGCTGTGTTAATTGACGGCACTATAGAAGTACTTGTAATAAAATAAATTGGACAAAACTAGTTTGGGTAAAGTGGCAGTGTCCATAGCCCGCTGTCCCCTCCATGTATACCTACCGCTGCGCTCCCTCATTCCTCCCCCGCTGCAGCAACCCCCGACTGTGCCAACTGGTGTCAGAGCTTCGACAGAGTGATGACATTATGTCACGTGTCAGTATTCGGACACAGTGATTGGCTGAGCATTGTCACATGGGGAAGGTAAATGTGCTCCCCCATACCCAGAAGCCCTTGGCCAGAGCTCCCCCAGGGAGGCAGCGAGGGAGCATGGCTGGATAAGTACACATACCTGCAGGTTGGTGATGTGTAGGCCCTGTCACCTGTCCTGAATGGGATTGTGATGGTGTCTCTTTGTGGTTCTAAAGGCAGGAATTTTTCTTTTTTGTTTCATTACTTTTAGTGTTTTGCCTGCATTGCCTCCTTGGTACACAGATATGCAGCTTCTCGGCAGCTGGGCCTTAACGGGTATTTGCGGACCCAATGTAAACAAACATGTGCTGAGAACTCGCTCCCGGCACATTTACTGGGGCCTCACGGAAAGGTTCTTGCGATCAGGAGCTTTCCGATCATGTGATCGCTGTGACAGCCAATCACGGTGGTCCCATGACTCTAAACCTTGCCCACCTCCCGACATCACAAACCTCTGAAGGGGAGGTGCAGGTGCCAAGGGTTTAAGGTAAACCTGCATGAAGCTCCCCTTCCCCAGCCTTATATTTTCCTCAGCCCGATCTCGATCCAGCACTGTGCATGAGAGCAGCGGCTCTCTTGGCTCTCATTGGCTCAGAGACAGCACTGGGAGCTATTGACTGCTGCTGCTGTCAATCACAGCCAGTGAGGAGGACGTGGGGGGTCCTCTACGTGTCTATGAAAGTGTACAATCCAAATGCACACGTTCCTGCCTTTAAAAATGTCTGTGTATAGAAGTGGGTGCTGCAGCAACCGTCGGCTGGAACCAAACAGAGTCGGCAAGGGAGAATGTCTCGCCAGCACACCAAGGATCACCTTTATGGGTCCACACAGACTCCATGCAGGCCAGTCAAGTTCCTCCACCCCAGAATCGCTCATCCATGTCTTTATGGACCTTGCTTTGTGCACTGCTGCGCAGTCATGTTGGACCAGGAAGGGGCCATCCCCAAGCTCTTCCCACAAAGTTGGGAACATGAAATTGTCCAAAATATATTAGTATGCGGACACCTTAAGAGTTCTCTTCACTGGAACTAGGGGGCCAAGCCCAACCCCTGAAACACAACCTCACACCATAATCCCCCCTCCACCAAACTTTACACTTGGCACAGTGCAGTCAGGCAAGTACCGTTCTCCTGGCAACCGCCAAACCCAGACACATCCATTGGATTGAAAGACGGAGAAGTGTGATTGGTCACTCGAGAGGGATAATGTCACCAGCACACCAAGGATCACCAATATGGTTCCAAAAATTTTAATGAACAATCACATACTTACAGCAAGGCAACATTTCAGAGTCTCGCAGGACCCCTTCATCAGGCATGGTCACACCCATCCACGACCCATTTTCAATGCACGGCTGAGGGAAGGTTCTCACCCAAGATTTGATGGTACATTGCCCCGTCCATCGTCCCTTTGATGCGGTGCAGTTGTCCTGTCCCTTTAGCAGAAAAACACCCCCAAAGCAGAATGTTTCCACCACCATTTTTGACAGTATGGATGGTGTTCTTGTGGTCATAGGCAGCATTCCTCCTCCTCCAAACATGTTGAGTTGATGCTAAAGAACTTGATTTTGATCTCATCTGACCACAACACTTTCAACCAGTCTGCCACTGAACATCTGAATGATGCAGAGGAGAACTTCAGACGGTTCTGGACATGTGCTTTCTTGAGCAGAGGGACCTTGCAGGCACTGCAGGATTTCAATCCTTGTTGGCATAGAGTGTTACCAATTGTTTTCTTGGTGACTGTGGTCCCAGCTGCCTGGAGGTCATTGACAAGATCCTCACGTGTAGTTCTGGGACGATTCCTCACTCTTCTCATGATCATTGATCCTCCACGAGGTGAGATCTTCCATGGTGCACCAGACCTAGGGAGACTGAAATTTTGTTGTGTTTTCTTCCATTTGCGAATGATTGCACCAACTGTTGTCACCTTCTCGCCAAGCTGCTTGGTGATAGTTTGGTAGCCCAGTCCAGCCTTGTGTAGGTCTACAATCTTGTCCCTGACATCCTTGGACAGCTCTTTGGTCTTTGCCATGGTGGAGAGTTTGGAATCTGATTGTTTGATTGCTCCTGTGGACAGGTGTCTTTTTATACAGGTAACAAAATGAGATTAGCAGCACTCCCTTTACGAGACTGATTCTAATCTCAGCTTGTTACCTGTATGAAAGACACCTGGTAGCCAGAAATCCTGCTGAATGGTAGGGGATCAAATGCCTATTTCCCTCATGAACATGCAAATCGGTGCATCATTTTTTAGACTTGCATTTCTTTTGAATTTTTTGTTGCTATTCTGTCTGTTACAATACACCGAACATTTGATTTTTAGACTGATCATTTCTTTGTGATTGGGCAAACATTCAAAATCAGCCGGGGTTCAAATACTTATACATATACACACAGCGAAGGAAATATCTATCTAATCGATGTCCCTAACCTTCAAGGGGCGTACAATCTAAGGTCTCTAATTTGCATTCAAGTGTATGATCCAAACGCACACACTCCTGCATTAAAAATGGCTGTGTGTATAAGTGGGTGCTGCAGTGACCGTCGGCTAGAAGCGAACAAAATCAGCAAGAAAAAAATGTCACCAGCACACCGAGGATCACCAATATGGGTCCAAAGGTTTTATTAAACCATCACATAGTTACAGCAAGGCAATGTTTCGGAGTCTCGCAGGACTCTGAAATGTTGCCTTGCTGTAACTATGTGATGGTTTATTAAAACCTTTGGACCCATATTGGTGATCCTCGGTGTGCTGGTGACATTTTTTTTTTCTTCCTAATTTGCATTCATACACATGCTGGGGGGGGGAAGCTGGGGTACCTATAGGAAGCCCGCACAGGGAGAACATACAAACTCCAGGCAGGTGGTGCCGTGGTTGGGATTTGAACCAACGACTCTAGTGTTTCCAGGTGGAAGTGTTAACCATTTAGCCACTTTGCTGCCCCAGTTTAACATGTTTGTTTGTAAAGGTTTACATTTAAAAAAAAAAAAAAAAAAATAACCACTTTAAAGAACAAGTCACAATAAACAATATACTCAACATCCAAGGAGAGAGGTTTGCCCGTGACCAATGCTGCTGACAGGTTGAGCATTCCCACGTGTTCCTTCCCAAAATAATCCAGAGGGAGGGATGGGGAGAAGAATCGCGGAGGGGAATTCGGGAGCCCAGAGGCCTCTGCTGTAATGTACTATTCCTGTATATGTGTCACCTCTAGACCGTTATATATGTTACACCCTTCCTTGTCTGTGACTGGTAACACTGTATCATGGTGACCGTCAACTTTCCTCCTCCTTGCTTCTTTCAGAAACTTCTCACAACACAGAATCATGGGGGATTACTATGAGATTCTCGGAGTGCCCAGAAATGCCACCCAGGATGACATCAAACGGGCGTAAGTCCTCAAACAATGCAGAATCTGTTGTCAAAGTGACGTATGGCATTATGTATATTACAAGGGGTTGTGCCGGCACAATATTGAGCACTGTCAGGAGGCAAGAGAGGATTTCCATTATGGAAAGAGATATGTGTTTTACCCATTAGTGGCTTTTGTGATGTGCATTCAGCTATTCTTACCAGTCAGTCATTGGAGTCCTATCCAGCTAGATTTGTTTAGATTTCCTTTCAATATTTTTATCACGGAAAAGGTGATCTGTTCCCGTTAATTAGTGTAACATAAAAAAAAAATTCGTCAGGTTTGCCTGCACCAAAATTAGATTGATGGCAATATTTTGGAAAGTTTCAAAATGTACATAATTCATGCTAAAGTCTTTGGTTTTTTTTTTTTTTTTTTTTTTCCGATCAACCAGCGGGTTGAATGGGAAAAAAACTGTCCAGATTCCCCCATCCACACATTCGAGATGGATGGGGGAATCCTCCACACTGTGTCTCTATATTCTGACAGTGGGGAGACTCCTCTGCTACCAGAATACACAGATAAGCACTGCGTTCCGATTGAGCAAAAATTTTCCATCAGGGTGGTTGGTTGATTGTCAACTTCTGTTCAGCCACAGTGCCCATAGATTGGCCGCTTCCTGATAAACCGGCCAAATTTTTGATCCATGTATGGCCAGCTTTTTGCAGGTGCTCGCTCAGTAAGAGCAGATGTTATCTGGAGCGTCCATTGTATTTGTTGGGACCCAGGGAAGGAAGGTCAGATGGGATTTTTATTTCTTTAACCACTTTAGAATTTTAAATGTAGGAGTCTGTATGTGTCATTAAACTTGCAGACTATCTGCAAGCATCATTGGAGCTGCGGGAATTGCTGCAATCACTGTGCGTTTCCTGCACCACACTTCAGTCGCACTGTTTTGCAATCTTTTGCAAGTGTCAATTCAAAGTTAATGCGGAGTTCCAGCCCCCGCCTACAAAAAAAAAATATTTTTTTTATAGATAGATGAATATATATATATATATATATATATATATGAGAGAGAGATATTCTCTATCTATATCTCTTCATGGCAAGATCACCAGGTAATAATTTAATTGGAGCTGCATATACAAAAGATAGAAAACATTTTAGAAATTTTTTTTTTTTTTTAATGCTAAAATTTTATCATGAAAATTTCAGTTAATAAGCAGAATATTCTAGATTTTTGGCAATGATCTAATTATGACACTGTAGGAACTGCGATCAATTTTGCCTTCTCTGCTTCTCACTTTCACAGATATAGGAAACTGGCACTAAAGTGGCACCCCGACAAAAATCCTGACAATAAAGAGCTGGCTGAAAAGAAGTTTAAAGACATCGCAGAAGCCTATGAAGTGTTATCAGATGGTAAATGTGGCATTGTACTCATTTCCTATGGAATAATTATAACAGATTTCATTATATAATGTATAGTCTGTTTGCTAACATTCGCTTTTTGTATTTTTTGTTTTTTGTTTTTTTTTTTGTCCATTAGCGGAAAAGCGAGAAACCTATGATCGATATGGGAAAGCAGGATTCTCAGGACCTGGTGAGTATTCTATGGATTACTCTCATATCTTGGTCAGGGTTAAGTCCCTTTAAAGCAGAGTTCTGACTGCCAGTCTTCTCCAATGACATTTTAGACCATCACTTACCTGAAACAATTATCAAAGCAGAAAACTTAAGCTGTAAAGCTGGATAGAAGAATTGAATTTGAAACTTCTTAACAACGTTTGTTCAGTTTTTCTAATCATTAGAGGTGCTAAACCAACTTTAAGTGGTTTTAAACCCTTACCTATACCCAGCGAAGTGACTAGAATCAGAGATGAAACCAATCCTCCTATAAGTTGCACCTGTTTATTTGCAGCCATTTGTCCTATACATTCAAGCGGAGGGCAGGGAGCTGCAGTTAGTGTCCAAGAGCTCTGATAGCTGATTGGAGGGAAGGGACGCTCCTTCACACAGGAACAGGGCTGAGGCTGTCAATCACAGGCTGTGTGCTGGAGATACCTCCCCTGTTATTTTTTTTTTTTTCCTCGGTGTCATGCTGATAACAGAGGAACTAGACAGCAGAGAGAAATGATACTTAAAGTGGTTCTAAAGCCTTAAGGTTTTTCACCTTCATGCATTCTATGTATTCAAGTGGTTGTAAAGGCTCAAGGATTTTTTTACCTTCATGCATTCTATGCATGGAGGAAAAAAAAACCTGTGTGCATTGGCTGAGACAGCAGTGAGAGCCCATTGCTGTCAATCACAGCCAGAGGGCCACGGCTGTATGTGTCCTATGGACGCATAGTGCAGCGACACAAGGACAAGCACATAGTGGGGTCCCCAGGGCCAGCAGCTTTCCCTGGAGGCACTACAGGGGGAGGAGCCATGAATGCTGGCTGGGACCCAAAAGAGGAGGATCTTGGCTGCTCTGCGCCTCCCCTGTGTCAGTGGATGCAGACAGGGCAGCTTGGGAGCAAGCCCGCACAAGTGCTTTCCATGGGGGCACACCTGCCGAAGAGGAGGAGCCCAGAGCACCAGCGGAGGACCCCAGAAGAAGATTGGGGCTGCTCTGCAATACCACAGAGCAGGTAAGTATAACATGTTTGCTATTTTAATTAAAACAAAACAAACCCGGCGGTTTAATATCGCTTTAATGCTTTGGAGAGAGGCAAGTAAACACTATAGATTTATGTACTTTGTTCAGATTTCATGTCTGAGGTTTACAACCACTTTTCTTATCACTGTGGTCAAGAATTAAAGGATGGAAAATTCTTGAATGATTGGATATCTAATATTGTATGTGGGTTTTAATTTGGGAAATTACATTTATTCCAAAGTCAAATGTTAAAAGCAAACATTAGTAAAATCGTCAAAAGAAAATCTACCAGTGTATAGCCAGCTTGTTCCGGGGCCAGTGACTCGGCATTGATGGAAGATGGTCAGTGAGACAGGCGGTGTATCATGCTAAAACGAAAATGATTTACCAAACACTTGTGTGCTGAGTCATTTGGCTGGTTGCCTTCTGTCTCTCGGCATCAGTCAGCACTCATTTGACATCTGTTTCCAATTTTGACATTCACAAAGTATCTCCCAGAAGTGAGTACACCCCTCACATTTTTGTAAATCTTTGATTCTATCTTTTCATGTGACAACACTGAAGAAATGACACTTTGCTACAATGTGACGTAGTCAGTGTACAGCTTGTATAACATGTAAATTTGCTGTCCCCTCAAAATAACTCAACACACTGCCATTAATGTCTAAACCGCTGGCAACAAAAGTGACTCCAACCCTAAGTGACAATGTCAAAATTGGGCCTAAAGTGTCAATATTTTGTGTGGCCGCCATTATTTTCCAGCACTGCCTTAACCCTCTTGGCATGGAGGTCACCAGAGCTTCACAGGTTGCCACTGGAGTCCTCTTCCACTCCTCCATGACGACACCACGGAGCTGGTGGATGTTAGAGACCTTGCGCTCCTCCACCTTCCATTTGAGGCCCCACAGATGCTCAATAGGGTTTAGGTCTGGAGACATGCTTGGCCAGTCCATCACCTTCACCCTCAGCTTCTTTAGCAAGGCAGTGGTGGTCTTGGAGGTGTGTTTGGGGTCGTTATCATGTTGGAATACTGCCCTGCGGCCCAGTCTCCGAAGGGAGGGGATCATGCTCTGCTTCAGTATGTCACAGTACATGTTGGCATTCATGGTTCCCTCAATGATCTGTAGCTCCCCAGTGCCGGCAGCACTCATGAAGCCTCAGACCATGACACTCCCACCACCATGCTTGACTGTAGGCAAGACACACATGTCTTTGTACTCCTCACCTGGTTGACACCATCTGAACCAAATCAGTTGATCTTGGTGTCCTCAGACCACAGGACATGGTTCCAGTAATCCATGTCCTTTGGTCTGCTTGTCTTCAGCAAACTGTGGGCTTTCTTGTGCATCATCTTTAGGCTTCCTTCTGTGATGATAGCCAAGAAAAAATGCTAGTGTGCATGGAGCCTTGGTATCAACAAATACCTTACACTGGACACGTCTGAACTTCATAATTTAGAAGAGTGCCCACATACTTATGACTGTTCAGTGCATAGGGCCCACCCTAGGGGAAATCCACAGAAAAGAGAAACATTGACCATAATTTATATGGTTTCCTGCTCCTGCACCACTTTCTACTTGACGCACAAACTCTATGCAATATCAGTTATGGGACTGACTTACTAAAGACAAATACTGTGTACTTTGCTAAGTACAGTTGCTCCAGAGCTTGGAAGTCAGCAGAGCTTCTGCTCGTTTATGATCATCCAATCAAGTGCAATGAAACGTGCATTTTTTTTTTTTTTTTTTTTAATTTTCTTGCACGTGATTATTATAATTATTATTATACAGTATTTATAAAGCGCCAATAGTTCGCTCAGCGCTGTACATTACAGAGGGGAACAGAACATGTGACAGAACAATACCAATACAATGCAAACATGAGGGGATCGAGGGCCCTGCTCTTTCGAGCTCACAATCTAGGAGATTGGGTATTCTTTGTAAAGTGAAGCTTTACCTCATTCACTAAGCTCTGGAGCAACTGCACTTGCAGAGTGCACAGTCTATTTGCCTTTAGTAAATCAACCCCTGTATGTTGCACAAACTGAGACATGCAAAATTTATATTTCTGACGTATGCCAAATTCCATAGGGATATGCATTATATATCATTTATTTATTTTTGCTACTTCTGTAGCACCATCAATTTATGTAGCGCTTTCCATATATGTTGTACATTCACATCAGTCCCTAACCCTCAAGGGGTGTACAATCTAAGGTCCCTAACTCACATTCATACATACACATATTAGGGACAATTTAGACAGGAGCCAATTAACCTACCAGCATGTCTTTGGAGTGTGGGAGGAAACCGGAGTACCCAGAGGAAACCCACGCAGACACAGGGAGCACATGCAAACTCCAGGCAGGTGGGATTTGAACCAGCAACCCCAGTACTGCCAGGCATAAGTGCTAACCATTTAGTCACTGTGCTGCTCATCATATCATGATAATGTGTTGCACTGGTAAAAATGTCATTTTATTGACCCGCCGCTGATAGTTTATCAGGTTCAATTCCTCTCTGTGATCAGGAATGCTTGTTAACCTCAGATCCTGGTTTGCAGCTCTGCTAGTAACCCCCAAATGGCCTTCTTGTTGCCTCTCATTGTATGACTTGTGTGATCATCTGTAAGTTCCCAGCAGCCCGGCACGTTGTATTTCTTTAGTTGGTCTGCCACAACTTTCTTTGATTTGTCTCTCTCACAGAGCCCAGGTCCAGCTCAGGATCCCGCTTTCATGGATTTGCCTACACATTCCGGAGCCCAGAGGAAGTATTCCAGGAATTCTTTGGTGGACGGGACCCCTTCTCTGACTTCTTTGGTAAGACAGTCCACAGATACCCGTCAAAGTTTGTGTGATGGAAGGATGCTGCATGTCGATTATCCAGAAGTGTCCAAAAATAAGAATTCTAAGGACCCAGTTTTTAAAAATAAAATGTATGAAATGTAGATTTCTGTACTGATTATGCAGATTTTAGGATAACATCTACACTTGTCAAATCGATATAAACATAGCAGACTTCACCAGCTCACATCAATACCACCGCTTTGTTCCTAGGGAACACAACATCACTTCAGGGCTGTTGGGAAATAATACCACCTTGGTGTTAAAGTGGAACTAAAAAAACAAAAAAACAAATGCAAGCAGCCAAGCCCTTTATTGCAGAGACCACCAAGGTCTCTCCTGCAGTAAAATAATCGTACCTGCCTGCTCTGTTCCCCTTAGAATGCACACTGAGGGGCACATGCACAGCTCAATTTACATTCCAGCACAGATCCCACATGCCGGGATGACTGATCTTCTGCACATTTGCAGGAGTGACGTCATCCCGCACTGCCTAGTGAAGATGGCCAGATCCCGGCACCCAGACGCAGCTGGGTGGAAGATGCCGGTGATGGACCTCAGACCATTGAAAGTGTGATTGGTGTTGCAAACTACATTGATCCAGCAATGTAAATATGTATATGCCATATGTGGCTAATTTTATTTATTTTAGGTACTTGTATAGCGCCGTCAATTTACGCAGCACTTTATATGTGTATTGTAGATTCACATCAGTCCCTAACCCTCAAGGGGCGTACAATCTAAGGTCCCTAACTCACATTCATACATACACATACTAGGACCAATTTAGAAAGGAGCCAATTAACCTACCAGCATGTCTTTGGAGTGTGGGAGGAAACCGTAGTACCTAGAGGAAACCCACGCAGGCACAGGGAGAACATATAAATTCCAGGCAGGGGGTGCTAATTCCCCTGGAAGCTGGAAATCACCGTAGTCCACCGTACCCCAGTGATTGCCATTAGCTTCCAGGTCCCATACTGAGCAGCTGCATTGTAAACACAAGTGATCACCCGCTCTACATGGGCACCATTCAGAGAACACTTTCCATTTTCAGAATGAATGCAATCAGAGAATGCTTTGTATTCATTGCAATATTGGAACATTCTCTGAATGGCGCCCATGCCGAGTGAGCGACATATGCAGCAGGGCAGCTACTCTGCACACGAACCTGAAGCTAGTGGAGATCATTGTAGTACCAGAGCCTATTATCATGATTTCCAGATTTCACCAGGATCCCCACAGGCATAGTGAATACATATTCACATTGGTGGGCCAGTGTAATGATGTAAAAATATCTGAAATTTAACTTTAAAGTGTTACTAAACCCTGGACCCTGCATTCACTATATCCGCTCTGCCCGGACCCTGCATTCACTATATCCGCTCTGCCCGGACCCTGCATTCACTATATCCGCTCTGCCCGGACCCTGCATTCACTATATCCGCTCTGCCCGGACCCTGCATTCACTATATCCGCTCTGCCCGGACCCTGCATTCACTATATCCGCTCTGCCCGGACCCTGCATTCACTATATCCGCTCTGCCCGGACCCTGCATTCACTATATCCGCTCTGCCCGGACCCTGCATTCACTATATCCGCTCTGCCCGGACCCTGCATTCACTATATCCGCTCTGCCCGGACCCTGCATTCACTATATCCGCTCTGCCCGGACCCTGCATTCACTATATCCGCTCTGCCCGGACCCTGCATTCACTATATCCGCTCTGCCCGGACCCTGCATTCACTATATCCGCTCTGCCCGGACCCTGCATTCATTAGATCCGCTCTGCCCGGAACCCTGCATTCATTAGATCCGCTCTGCCCGGAACCCTGCATTCATTAGATCCGCTCTCCCCGGAACCCTGCATTCATTAGATCTGCTCTCCCACAGTACACAGAACATGGAAATGCAATTATTTTAGTAAATATAAACTGCTAAATCCCTTTTCTCATCAGCAGTTAGAGCAGTCTTGTAACTTCTCTCAGTGTCCAGCTGAGCACTGGTTAAGGCTTGTAGGAGGAGTTTTCTTTCTGCTCTAGGAGGATGCAGAAACCCTGACCTCTGTTTGGACAGTGCTGATTGGCCCTGTGCTGATTACATGCACTCTCCCAAGGAAAAAAAAAACCCTCTAGCAATACACACTAAACTGAGCATGTACAGCGAAGACCGGATCAAACTGCGTTTTTACACAATGCGGAGGATTAACCCCTTAGGGTCCACAGTGAGTATAACAAGCATGCTGTACTGCATATACAGACTGATTGTACTGTTGTGGGTTTAGTAACACTTTAAAATAACATTTGCTGATAATAATATCCAGTTGAACCATCGGCTATAATATCTCCATTACACCAAAAGTCACATTGCATAACTACAGCCAATTACAGATCAATCATCATCTTAGATAAATCACTATACTTAGGTGTTCTGATCCTCTGTAATGATGGGATATTCCTCCAAGAAGTTACACACAATGTCAGACAAGCCTATGAGGAATTGAATTTATTCTTTCATGAGAAGAGGAGATTAAGCCTGGATATGATCAGGGCTTATTCACACCAGATGCCTTTTTGGGTCCATTTAGACTGCATTCCCCCTACTGCATAGACAGTCCAAAAAGCCAGGTTACCCTATGGTCATAGACAATGCAGTGCAGTTAAAAAAAAAAAAAAAAAATATGGCAATCTGCAATTCTCTGCACCCCAAATGCACGCAGACACATGTAAATGCACCACAACGCATTGCAGTGCACATAAAAGCCTCAAGAAAGAAAGTGACTTGAATGACAAATGCTTAGGGGAAAACGCATTGCAGACAAATGTAAACGTACAAAAAGCGTGTCAACCACATGCAAAAACGCAAAGTTTCTGGTGTGAATGGGCCCTATCTCAATTTAAACTGACACAGAAGACACATTGAATATAGGAAAGGATAATCCGATTTAATCTTTCCATTTACAGAGCAGTAGAGGACAAAATGTGGGAGATGGTCATGTACTGCAGAAATGGACTAAATCTAATGACAGGCGTACCTCGGTTTACGAACGCCTCGGTTAATGTAATTTTCGGTTTACGTATTAAAATAATGGCTCGGTTTACAAATTAATGTGTTTTTCAATGCATTTTACAATTTTTATTTATTTTTTTTTAAAGTGCACTTTATAAAGAGTTTTTTGAACAAACGTTTTTCTGACCTCCGGAACGAATTAATTGGTTTTCAATGCATTCCTATGGGAAACTGCGTTTCGGTTTACATAAGTCCCGCAGAACTCCTTAAATTTGTAAACCGAAGTACACCTGTATTTGTTTTTTCTCAGGCATACATTTTAACAGTTTATGAAATGACAGCTATTAAATGAAATGAATGATATCTTTTTTTTCTTTCTTTGAAGGGGATGACTTTCTGTTTCCTGAAATGCGTCACACTCACTCCTCACAATTTTTTTCAGACTCTTTTCCTACTACTAGAGGTAAGGTCTGCTGTCCGGCCCTTGTTAATATTATGGGGCTGCTTTATTAAAGGAGACCTCTCCACCCAGACTGTGCTCAGGTCAGACATTCAGGGAGGGTGGAGGGAAACCAGCAAAACTGAAAAACGTGTGTCTGGTGGGGGAGGGGGGCTGAGGAGGGAATTCTTAGGAGGGTAAGAAACCAATTTATAACCGTAGATAATGCGATTTGACCGCCGCATTTTTGTACACCATGGCCCACATTGTATGATATGGAACTTAAAGCAGCAGATTGATTAGAGGAGAGGCCATTCACATGGCCAACAGGGCAGTCCCCTGTGTTGTTTGTGTTTTTTTTTTTTTTTTTTTTTTTTTAATTGAAATGCATCTTTATTTTATTAAATCCCAGTGGAGTGCTAAGCGCATTTGTTAAACACGTAGAAAATTCGCACCTAACAAATTATATAGAGAAAAGTACAAAGATGAACCTGGCTCAAAATGGCCATCCAATTTACTGACTTGATTAAAAGGAATGCAATTATTTTGTATATACAGTGAAGAAAATAAGTATTTGCTCCCCTGCTGATGTTGAATGTTTGCCCACTCACAAAGAAATGATCGGTCTAAAAATCGAATGTTCGGTGTATTGTAACACTGAGAGACAGAATAGCAACAACAAATTCAGCAGAAATGCATGTCTAACAAATGATGACTGATTGCATGTTCATGAGAGAAATTAAGTATTTGATCCCCTATCATTCAGCAGGATTTCTGGCTACCCGGTGTCTTTCATACAGGTAACAAGCTGAGATTAGAAGCAGTCTCTTAAAGGGAGTGCTGCTAATCTCATTTTGTTACCTGTATAAAAGACACCTGTCCACAGGAGCAATCAAACAATCAGATTCCAAAGTCTCCACCATGGCAAAGACCAAAGAGCTGTCCAAGGATATCAGGGACAAGATTGTAGACCTACACAAGGCTGGACTGGGCTACCAAACCATGGCCAAGCAGCTTGGTGAGAAGGTGACAACAGTTGGTGCAATCATTCGCAAATGGAAGAAACACAAAACAACTGTCAGTCTCCCTAGGTCTGGTGCACCATGTAAGATCTCTCCTCGTGGAGTGTCAATGATCATAAGAACAGGGAGGAATCATCCCAGAACTACACGTGAGTATCTTGTCAATGATCTCCAGGCAGCTGGGACCACAGTCACCAAGAAAACAATTGGTAACACACTACGCCGACAAGGGTTGAAATCCTGCAGTGCCCGCAAGGTCCCTCTGCTCAAAGCACATGTCCAGGCCCGTCTGAAGTTTGCCACTGAACATCTGAATGATGCAGATGACTGGTGTGGTCAGATGAGACCAAAATCGCTCTTTGGCATCAACTCAACTCTCCATGTTTGGAGGAGGAGGAATGCTGCCTATGACCCCAGGAACACCATCCCAACTGTCAAACATGGTGGTGGAAACATTCTGCTTTGGGGTTGTTTTTCTGCTAAGGGGACAGGACAACTGCACCGCATCAAAGGGACAATGGACGGGGCAATGTACCATCAAATCTTGGGTGAGAACCTTCTTCCCTCAGCCAGGGCATTGAAAATGGGTCGTGGATGGGTGTTCCAGCATTACAATGACCCTAAACACACGGCCAAGGCAACAAAGGAGTGGCTCAAGAAGAAGCACATTAAGGTCCTGGAGTGGCCTAGCCAGTCTACAGACCTTAATCCGATTGAAAATCTGTGGAGGGAACTGAGAGTTTGAGTTGCCAAACGTCAGCCACCAAACCTTAAAGACTTGGAGAGGATCTGCCAAGAGGAGTGGGCCAAAATCCCTCCTGAGATGTGTGCAAACCTGGGGGCCAACTCCAGGAAAAAAAGTCTGACCTCTGTGATTGCCAACAAGGGATTTGCCACCACGTACTAAGGGGTCATGTACACTGCAGCTGATAAACTCACGTTTTAGTAGCTTTTCAGCGTGTGTTTTTTTTTTTTTTTTTTTTTTTTTTTTTTCCAGCAGCCCCTAAACTCACCCTAATGTTTTCCTATGTGTCCATGTACACATCTTCGTTTACAGTCGTTTTTTTTTTTAACACAGAAAACTTGCGTTCAGCAGTCAATTTTATCAGTGTTTCAAACATAAAAAAAGGTAAACGCAGCAAATAGTGTTTATAATCGTTTGCATCTGAATTTTTTTTAACTCTTCCAGTTCCCAATGCTGTCCAGAGCCATTTTTCACCATAAGAAAAATGCATGCAAAGCGTTTTAAAGGTACTCAAACGGACAAAACACTGAACACAGGATGTTCCTACCAAGCTTGTCAAGCATTGGAATGTCCAATTCCAATTCACACCTCAGACCTCTCCCACCCTTGGAAACAAAAAATATGTTAATGACCATTCCCACTTCAAATTCCTCATGAAGACCCCCTGCCAGGTGACCTTAATGACTCCCTCCACCAGATACCTTTCCCACCCTTGGAAACAAAAGAAATGTTAATGAGCAACTCACACCTAATTATCTCAACACATACTGCTGTCTCTGCATCTACTCTCTGTATTTCTCTGAAACAGTCTTAAATAGTTAATAATTTACCACTTTTCAGTGCATTCTGGGCATTTGGGAGGTTCTCCTGTGCTTATCTTTAAAAAACGCTTCTAAACCCGACTAAAGAGACGTTTTTTTTTAACCTACGTTTTCCAGCAGTCAGTTTCCATCGTTCAGAAGTGTCCCGTGTACATGGTACCTAAGTTATGTTTTGTGAAGGGGATCAAATACTTACTGGTATTTCCCTCATGAACATGCAAATCAGTCATTTGTTAGACATGCATTTCTTTTGAATTTTTTGTTGCTATTCTGTCTCAGTGTTACAATACACCGAACATTTGATTTTTAGACTGATCATTTCTTTGAGTGGGCAAACATTCAAAATCAGCTACTTATTTCCTTCACTGTGTGTGTAAATAGTGTGTGTATATGTAATTTTTTTTTTTATTTGCGATATTGGGGATGCCCCTTTCCTGTTCCAACATGACTGCGCACCAGTGCAGTACTTTTTGGCAATATAGTGTATCTTAGAGGTTTTGTGTCGTTCTCTTCGAGTCCTCTTGTGTTTAACAGTCACTTGGTTTTCTCTCTGCAGTGTTCTCATCATTCTCATCTTTCGGAAGTGATGGGTTCGGTATGGCCGGGAACGTCCGCTCTGTTTCCACATCAACTAAATTTGTTAATGGCAAAAGAATAACAACCAAGCGGTAGGTATCATGTGAGCAGGGCTGACTTGTGCATGGGTTAAACCAGGGGTAGATAACCTCAGCATGCCAGCTGTTGTGGGACTACAAGTCCCTTGAGGCATTACAGCGCTGAGAGCCACAGGCATGACTTCCAGAGGCATGGTGGGATTTGTAGTTTCACCACGGCTGGAGAGCCAAGTCTGCCTACCTCTGGGTTAAACTGCTGTAGACCCGTTGATGAAAAAAGAGCTCAGTAATGGCTGATAAAACTAATGCTAAGCAGGAAATCTCTCTATTGTCTTGCAGGAAACTGGTCACATTTCTATTCCTCGTCTGTCATTTTGGGAGGGCTGGCTAGAATCTAAACAGCTTTCCAATATGTTTGTTTTTAATGTTGAACTTCTGGCAGATATAAAATACAGCTTTGTATTCTTTATTATGTTTTTTGATGCAAAAAGTGTAAATTCCTGACTTTGCCTCTTGCAGTCTCTAGAGCAGAGCTCAGACTGAGAGAGGGAGTAGCAGCATAAGGAGCCAGTCAGTTGGTCTGCAGTGCAAGGAGCAGGCAGAGAGGAGGAGAGAGCAGAGTGATGAAGAGACTAACTTAGCACTGCACTGCTTCTCCTTTCACTTGCTGGGGAGAGGCAAGCCCTGTAAGTGTTGGTGAACTGCAGTAGAGAAAAATCAGGTCTTCCACCCTGCCATGCAGGGCTGTGTCAGCTCCTTCATATGTATTTCATCTGTAAGCAGGTATGGCAGGGTAGGTCCCCTATAAAGTGCTTTCTCCCAAAAGAAGGGAACTCCTATAAAGGCCAAGGGAGGAGTAGGGTCAGCAGACCCCAGGAGACGAGCAGGAAGACAGATCAAGCTGCTGGGGGAGAGCAGGGTATCATGTGAGGTCCCCTTTTCAGGATCCTTGGGGAGATGAGGCAATGTTCTCACAGAGGTGGAGAGAAGACTGCTGTGACTTGGTTTGCCCATTGATTCCCCCCATTACGAGAAGGAAGCCTTGTCAGAGTGAATGGCCTAAACTCTTTTCAGCTACTAATTGCACTGAAGAGCAAGCATCTTCCAAACGGTCAGGGGTCCACTACCTCCCATATTTACATTGAGTGCTGTCTTGGGGTCTCGGGCCCAACTTTGTTCAATTCAGGTTTTAGCTTAAGTTCATCTGCAACTTCAGTCTTTTATGGGAAGCATACTAGAGGTCCTGGCCTGTGTAAATTCTGGCTGTTGAGCCCTAGGAGGAATGAAGATTGGCGTGTGGATACCCCTGGGAGTGAGGGGGCTGAGCAAGCACAGTCAGGAGGGTGGAGGGGGTTTGGTCTCCAGCCGCCATCCTCAGAGTACAGTAGGGTGAAGTGGAATGCTTGCTCTAAAGATCGGTCTAACATTTGGGGTGACCCGGCTCCTCACTATGGCTATGCACAAGGCAGTCAGGACTCTTGCTTACACATCTGTGTGGTTAGCTCTTTGCATAGAGTTCAGTTATGTAGTGCAGGGACCAGGGGCGGACTGACAACTCATGGGGCTCCCAGGCAATAGGGGATCATGGGGCCCCTGTGTCCTTGCCCAAACTCAAAAAAGCCTATGAAAAAGGTACAAGGGGCACCTCCATGGGGCCCCCTACTGACCCCGGGCCCTTGGGCAGTGCCCGAGTTCCTCAATGGTCAGTCCGCCCCTGGCAGGGACCTTTCTAATGTGATACAAATTGCAGGGAATGTTTAGGACGGCACTCGCATAGTTTTGGCAAATATAAGGGAGATTGCACCGAGATTGTTGCATATGGTCCACTTCAGGTAAGATGAATCCCAAGTACACTCAGAATGTTGGAATCTCTTGGATATGTGACCAACAAATTGGTTGCCTTCACTTTGGGTAACTTGTATATATCCCTTGATAGTCAGCCATTGTTATAAAAGCTCATTGTCTTTTCCCTCTACAGGATAGTGGAAAATGGAGTGGAACGAGTGGAGGTGGAAGAGGATGGCCAGCTGAAGTCCATCCGGGTCAATGGTAAGGTTACGGAAATGCATCCTTGAATCCCACGCTGAAAGTTAGAACAGAAGATCTAACAGCTACAAGAGAACATTCCACCATATGTTACTAATAAAACTTGTTGTCCTCACTGTTTTGCTTTGTAGTGTAGTGCTCACACAAATTAAAAAAAACAAAAAATTCCCTATATGTACCTAAAGAATAATTCCAGTCATGGATATATTATACATACTGTGGTTTTTGGCCAGCAGAGACCAATGTAACTATGATTGGGCCACACCTGGCCAGATCCTTCTGAAAGCTGGAAATCATTACTCCAGTGATCTCCACCCGCTTCTGGGTCTTTTGCCAAGCGGCTGCCCTTCTGCTTACTGAACACAGGAGGTGCTCAGGACAGACGCCATTCAGAGAAAGCTTTGCGTTCTCTGATTGGATGAGGAGGAGAGGCAGGCAGTGGTGTCACACTCTCCACCTTGTCCAGTCAGAGAATGCTTTGCATTCACTCAGTAAATGCAATGCCCATGCCAAGCGGCTGACCTCCTGTATCTTTTAGATTGAAAGCTGTAACAAGCAGGGCCCTCTGATTACAATGTGAGGGCAGACAGTACAGTTGCAATACAATCGAATACAGGAGGAAAGCGCTGAACAAACTGATGGCGCTATATAAATCCTGATGGCGCTATATAAATCCTGTATAATAAAAAATGCATCAGTTCGACCCGTGGCTCGGGACCCCCAATCAAGTAATCGCTAGAGTAGTTGTCCATTTATTTCCACATTCCAGGGGCACTGGCTAGGTATTTTGTGATGTGCCTTTTTGATTTTATTCTTTTGTGAGTATACTGCTTTTTATTCAATAAATCTCATTTTTAGAAGGTAATGCACTAGGCCCATGCTCCCTGTCTTTCTTTGCACTGGCTAGGTAGTATGTGCAAAGTTACATTGGTCCAAGCTGGACCAATGTAACTTTGTACAATCTAGAAATGCCTGGAATTATTCTTTAAAGCAGGCTGTCTGCTGGCAGGTCATATGACATCTTTGAGTAGTGGTGGGGGTGTGGCCATGACAGCCTGAGCTTACAGGAAGCGAATTGAGTGACATATGTTCAACCTGCAGTAGGCCGGACTGGAGTTTCTGCAAGGGCCAGTATTGGTAGAGAAGGTGAATATTGCTTTTTTATTTTGTAACATACTTCACTATTTATTTTTTAAACTGTTGCTCTGCTTTAAATTTTTCCCAAGTTAACAGAATGGACGTTTCCTGCTTTTAAACGGATATTATTATTCTAATACAGGATTTATATAGTGCCAACAGTTTGCTCAGCACTTTACAATGTAACAGACAATACAGCAATGATACAGGTCAATACAAGAGGGAAAGGAGGGCCCTGATCCTTGGAGCTTACAATCTAAGAGAGAAAACCAAAAGTGGGATAAAACCTAGTTAGGGGAATATCACTTAGGAGGTAAAAAGATGGTTTCAGTGACAATGTCTTACGCTGTAAGAGTTCTAATCCTAGCAGAGCAGAAAACTCTGGATATACAGCTTTCAGAAGGTGCACAGGAAATCCTTTTCTTTTTTTAGTCCATTATGGGACAAAGATCCTATTGTGGTGTATTTAGGTTTTGCGCTGCCCCAGGCAATACTAAAATCTGGCGCCCCCCACTCTGTGTCTGTATATAGTCTAATGTAGTGATGCTGGCTCCATCTCTCTCCTCTCTACCACCAGAGCTGACACTCTATACTGTATACAGACATATAATGTAGTGACGCTGGCTCCATCCCTCTCCTCTCTGTATCCACAGAGCTGACATTCTATATTATTTTATTTCAGGTACTTATATAGCGCTGTCAATTTACGCAGCGCTTTACATATATATTGTACATTCACATTGGTCCCTGACCCTCAAGGGGTGTACAATCTAAGGTCCCTAACTCACATTCATACATACACATGCTAGGGACAATTTAGACAGGAACCAATTCACCTACCAGCATGTCTTTGGAGTGTGGGAGGAAACCGGAGTACCCGGAGGAAACCCTCACAGGGAGAACATGCAAACTCCAGACAAGAGGTGCCGTGGCTGGGATTCGAACCAACAACCCCAGTACTGCCAGGCGGAAGTGCTAACCATTTAGCCACTGTGCTGCCCGTATGTCCGTACATAGTCTAATGTAGTGATGCTGGCTCCATCCCTCTCCTCTCTATACTATATACAGCCATATAGAGTGTCAGCTCTAAGGGTACAGAGAGGAGAGGGATGGAGCCAGCATCACTACATTATACCGTATACAAACATATAGAGTGTCAGCTCTAAGGGTACAATGTAGTGATGCTGGCTCCATCCCTCTCCTCTCTGTACCCCCAGAGCTGACACTCTATATGTTTGTATACGGTATAATGTAGTCATGCTGGCTCCATCCCTCTCCTCCTCCCTGTTGCATAACCTGCTAGTGGTGCTAATGCTGCGCTGCTCCTCCTCCTCCCGTCGGGCGATGCTGTCAGTCAGCGGTGTAGAGCAGTCAGTGCTGGGCCGGTTGGGTGATGGAGAACCCGGTTCGGGTTGTGCTCTACCTGTGGGAACTGATCAGCATCGTGAATAACCAGCAGAGCCTCATCCACATCCAGCGGCAGCAGATCGCTCTTCAGTATCCCGCCGGCTGTCACATGTGTCCTGTCCTCTGTGTAGATTCCACCCAAGGCAAACGCCTTGTTTGCCTCGCAGTAAATATTCCCCTGGGTATGTGCCAATTGGGCTACCAGTGAAAACCTGACCACTTCTCTCTGGGCTGTGCACTTCATGAAGTATAACTTCAGCTTTGGTGTAATTCAGGGGAATGGTGCACTTTCAGAAAGCACACCAAACCCACAGGATATAATAGAAGTCACTGCGTTGCACCTGTGGATCAGTGTGAAAGCAGCCTGATAGTTGTTAGCCCTTTTTATAGGTGCTAATATGTCATTTGCAAAAGCGCAGTATATGTGTTAATACACTTACCTTTTCTTCTTCCAGCTTCTGCTGGCATCGCTCTCCTGGCTGCTAGAAAGGTGAAATGCACATGGTGTCATTCCACCTGGGACAGGCGTGGAATTATCAGCTTATGTGGCTCCTGCTTCCTCTGCTGCCAGCTCGATGCACTCTGATGCTCTGCAATGGTGGGTCAGCAAGCGCAGATTGAGATCAATGAATTGCTGACCCGGACATGCACTTCCCTGGTTTGAGATTGAGGGCCACATCAGAGGACTCTAAAGGCCACAGGTTGAGCACACCTGAGATAAATCATTAAAGCATAAGTATTATTATTATTCAGGATTTATATAGCGCCAACAGTTTGCTCAGCGCTTTACAATATAAAGGGAGACAATACAGCAACAATACAGTTCAATACAAGAGGGAAAGGAGGGCCCTGATCCTTGGAGCTTACAATCTAGGAGGGAGGGGTTGGTGGTACAAAAGGTAATAACTGTGGGGGATGGACTGGTAGGAAGAGTAGAAGATTCCATTATTAGCTGAGGGCAGGATGGGCTTCCCTGAAGAGAGGTTTTCAGAGATCGCCTAAAAGTGAGCAGAGTAGGCGATAGTCTGATAAATAGGGGTAGAGAGTTCCAGAGGATGAGGGAAGCTCTGGAGACGAGCATGGGAGGAGGAGACAAGGGAGCTAGAGAGCAGGAGGTCTTGTGAGGAGCGGAGAGTGATATTTGGAGATAAGATTGGTGATGTAATTGGGGGCGGAGTTATAAATGGCTTTATATGTTATTGTTTTGAATTTTATCCGTTGGGCAATGGGAAGCCAGTGGAGGGAGATAACTAAAGGCAAAACATTTTTTCTAGGTTTGAATAGAGTACATAGTAAGAAAAACTGACAGGGGTTCTAATTATTGTCTGTATTCCCATTCATCATTATTAGTAAAAGAAACCCCAAATTCTGGGTTGTCCCCAGAAAAGGGGAAATCTTCCAATAGGGACACTAGTTCTGGTGACTTGGGTGTTCCATAGGAATTTCCTTAATTTGAAGGGATTTCCTTTCACTTTCCTGTGTGGACAGGAAGTGAATGGAAATCTCTACGATTGGGTACAGATGGTGAAGAAAAAAAAAAAATCTGATGGGGTATATAAATATTCAATATATCAATGGTAAATGATAGATAAAGGGAATTGACTTTTTTTAGATGAATACAGTGGATATAAAAAGTCTACACACCCCTGTTTAAAATGTCAGGTTTGTGATGTAAAAAAATGAGACAAAGCTAAATAATTCCAGGACTTTTTCAACCTTTTTTACTGTGACCTATAAACTGTACAACTCGGTTGAACAACAAACTGAAATCTTTTAGGTGGAGAGAATTAAAAATACAAAACAAATAATACGGTTGCATAAGTGTGCACACCCTTAAACTAATCCTTTTGTTGAAGCACCATTTGATTCCAGCACTCAGTCTTGTTGGGGAGGAGTCTATCAGCATGGCACATCTTGACTTGGTAATATTTGCCCGCTCTTCCTTGCAAAAACACTCCAAATCTGCCAGATTGCAAAGGCATCTCCTGTGCACAGCCCTCTTCAGATCACCCCACAGATTTTCAATTAGATTCAGGTCTGGGCTCTGGCTGGGCCATTCCAACCCTTTCATCTTCTTCTGGTGAAGCCATTCCTTTGTTGATTTGGATGTATGCTTTGGGTCGTTGTCATGCTGAAAGATCAAGTTCCTCTTCATGTTCAGCTTTCTAGCAGAAGCTTGAAGGTTTTGTGCCAGTATTGGCTGGTATTTGGAACTGTTCATAGTTCCCTCTACCTAAGGCCCCAGTTCCAGCTGAAGAAAAATGGCCCCAAAGTATGATGCTGCCACCACCATGCTTCACGGTGGGTATTGTGTACTTTTGGTGATGTGCAGTGTTGTTTTTGCGCCAAACATATCTTTTGGAATTATGGTCAAAAAGTTCAACCTTGGTTTCATCAGACCATAACACATTTTCCCACATGCTTTTGGGAGACTTCAGAGGTGTTTTTGCAAAATTTAGTCGGGCTTGCATGTTTTTCTTCCTAAGAAAAGGCTTCTTTCTTGCCACTCTACCCCATAGCCCAGACATATGAAGAATACGGGAGATTGTTGTCACATGGACCACACAGCCAGTACGTGCCAGATATTCCTGCCGCTCCTTTAGTGTTGCTGTAGGCTTTTTGGCAGCCTCCCCGACCAGTTTTCTTCTGGTCTTTTCATCCATTTTGGAGGGATGCCCAGTTCTTGGTAATGTCACTGTTGTGCCATATTTTCTCCACTTGATGACTGTCTTCACCAGGGGCGGACTGACAACTCATGGGGCCCCCAGGCAATAGGAGATAATGGGGCCCTGTATCCCTGCCCACACTCAAACCCCACCTACATATTGCAGCTCAGCTGCATAGAGGGGACCTTTAAATATCTACCGCAGCATAGCCTGCCTGGACGTTCTTGGCTTCTTTATGTAGAAACTGCTGGGTACTTCTAGGTTTAAAGATGGCAGCCATCTTTATGACACAACCAGGAGTGTATTATGAAAGAATTGGGCCTGTGTGCAAGATCATAATTTGGGCCTTAATGACAGAGAAAGTAGTGCAGCAAAAATTGGGTATGGTTTTCGGGGGCTGGTTACATAGATTCCCGATGATTGAGGGGTTAATTGCCTTGTGTGGGCCTACAGCTCCAACTCCGTTCCTTCCTGTCAGGTTACATGGAATATCTACTGACAGAACACCTACTGAGAACCTGAAATATGACAAACTCCTATTAGAAACTAAAAGGGGGTGAGGACGTGGGAGGAATGGGGGGTAGGAATAGGAGGGAGAGAGATGGGGGAGGTGGGAAAGTAGAAAGAGGTGGGGGCAGATAATGGAAGTGAGAAGAGGATGGAGTGAGCTAGAGCGGGGTGAGCGGGCGTGGATGAGATGAAGGGGGGTGAGAGGAGGTATAGATAATGCCCCCTATCCTCAAGGCACACATGGGGTTCCCTATTATTATTATTATTATTATTATTATTATAAAGTATTTATAAAGCGCCAATAGTTCGCTCAGCGCTGTACATTACAAAGGGGGACAGAACATGTGACATAACAATACAATGCAAAACATGAGGGGATTGAGGGCCCTGCTCTTTCGGGGTTACAATCTAGGAGGGGGGGATGGTGGCACAGGAGGAGATAGCTGTGGGGGATGGAGTGGTAGGAAGAGTGGAGGAGGTCGGCAAGTATGCAGGGGGTGGGGTAGGCTTCCCTGCAGAGATGGGTTTTCAGGGTGCGCCTAAAGGAGAGGAGAGTAGGTGATAATCTGATGGGTTGGGGCAGGGAGTTCCAGAGGAGGGGTGACACCCTGGAGAAGTCCTGGAGGCGGGCATGGGAGGAGGAGACCAGGGAGTGCAGAGTACATGCTCATCCTCGGGTCATAGAGTGGACACCTCATTATAAGGCACACAGAGCCCCCACTTAGGGCAGAAAAGGGATCCACAATTGTAAAGCACAATAAACCCCAATTCTCAGGTCAGAAAGTTTGCCCCTGATTACATGGTGTACAGAGCCTCCATTCCCAGGTCATACAGGGGGTCCCTCAATATAAAATGTAGTGAGCTCCCCATCCTGAGGTCACACAGGGGTCTCTCAATATAAGGAGTGCAGCCCCCCCATTCACATGACAGGGGATCCTTCATTATGAGTACACTGCCCCCACTCAGGATGCACAGGACCCCCATCATATGAAATACAGCGTTCCCCCATACACACTGGGTCCCCCTCATGTTCCATTGCTGTACCCCCCCCCCCTCTGCACACATGGATGGTATACAGGGTTCAGTGTAAAACTGACGAGGGGCTCCTGGCTCTCACCCCCCTCGCTCCAGGAGACATTTAATTCTCTAGGCAGAATATTGTACTTCCCACACAGCTTGGACTTCAGGAGGCGGCGGGTGCAGCACTGAGTGATAGGGCAGCAGACCAATCCGCTTCCACTGCCTTCCGGCAAATCGGCAGCCAAACATCCTGCTGGGAGGCGGGACTATGAGCAGAGCTGTGTAGGAGGGGCTTTTGGCGGTGCTGTTCTCACTGAACATAGATATAATGTGAGCAAGTCACGTGCACAGCCTACCTGCCAGCGGTGCTGTTGCACCCATGCTGACCCCAGCCCAGAGTTCTCTCACTGGTTCGGGAAGTGTCTTCCTCCTCCGTCCTGGCTTTCTCAGGATCAGACCCAGAGCTGGCTTACTCCATCCATCCTGCCCTGTCCTCTCAGGAGCCTCTCATGGGGCCCCCCTGGCCCCAGGATCTTTTGGGCAGTGCCCGAATGGTCAGTCCACCCCTGGTCTTCACTGTGTTCCATGGTATATCTAATGCCTTGGAAATTCTTTTGTACCCTTCTCCTGACTGATACCTTTTAACAATGAGATCCCTTTGATGCTTTGGAAGCTCTCTGTGGACCGTGGCTTTTGCTGTAGGATGCGACTAAGAAAATGTCAGGAAAGACCTACTAGAACAGCTGAACTTTATTTGGGGTTAATCGGAGGCATTTTAAATGATGGCAGATGTGTACTGACTCCTAGTTTTAATATGATTTTTGAATGTGATTCCTTAATTCTGAACACAGCTACATCCCCAGTTATAAGAGGGTGTGCACACTTATGCAAACACATTATTTTAGTTTTTTATGTTTACCCCCCCCCCCCTAAAAGATTTCAGTTTGTTTTTCAACTGTTGTACAGTTTATAGGTCACGTTAAAGGTGACCTGTCTCATATCAGCATGGATGTCACACCACTACCTCAAGCTCAATCTTTCAAAAACTGAATTTGTAATATTTCCTCCTCCCCGATCCCCCACTCATGACTTTACCATTAAGATCAACGGCACAACCATTGGTCCTTCCCCTCATGCCAGGGTGCTAGGTGTAATCCTAGACCCTGATCTCTCCTTTGGGCCCCACATCCACTCACTGGCTAAATCCTGCCGCCTCAAGCTCTGGAACATTTCCAAAATCCACCCCTTCCTGACCAATGACACCACAAAACAACTTATCCATGCCTTGGTTATATCCCACCTTGATTACTGCAACTCCCTCCTCACTGGTCTACCGTTACACAGGCTATCACCCCTTCAGTCTATTATGAATGCTGCTGCTAGACTCATACATCTTACCAACCGATCAGCGACTGCTGCCCCTCTCTGCCAATCCCTCCACTGGCTTCCACTAACCCAACGTATAAAATACTAACCACAGCTTACAATGCCATCCACAACACTGCCCCTAGCTACATCGCCGACCTCATCCACAGATATCGCCCACGATATCCTCCTTTTCTAGCTCCCTCATCACCTCCTCCCACGCTCGCCTCCAGGACTTCTCCAGAGCCTCTCCCATCCTCGAACTCCCTACCACAGCATGTCCGGTCAGCCCCCACCCTGTCTGCCTTTAGGCGATCTTTGAAAACTCACCTCTTTAGGGAAGCCTACCCCACCTCCACCTAAGAACTATACTTGAGTCTCCTCCACCAGATCATCCCCGCAGCTATCACCTTTTGTATCACCTCCCCCTTCCTTTAGATTGTAAGCTCCACGAGCCGGGCCCTCCTATTCCTTCTGTACTGAAATGTATTGTAATTGTACTGTCTCCCTTATATTGTACAGCGCTGCGCAAACTGTTGGCGCCATATAAATCCTGTATAATAATAATTTTTTTTTTTACATCACAGAAACCTGACCTTTTAACAGGGGTGTGTAGACTTTTTATATCCACTGTACAGCACATGTTTTAACTCAAAACGTAAGCAGTATTTATCTCTTCGTGAACTGACCCCAAAATAGGGTTGTCACCTCATCCCTTTAAAACCGAACACATATTAATCATACAGGTTCTGTGGCTGATTAAGGTGGTAATTAAACTCACCTAGTACTTTATCTGCATTAAATTGGCCTCAGAACCTGTGTGGTCGGTTTTAAAGGGATGAGGTGGCAACCCGACCCCAAAGTCACTTCAGATGCCAAAGTATCAGTAAGCCAAGCAGGCCTCTGGACTGTTTTTTTTGTTTTTAAGAATTCTACAGGTGGACACTGTACCTCTGTCTCACTAGTATTAGGGAATATTCCAAATCGAGTTAAAAATAAAAATGCTGATAAGGTGTTGTATAGCACGAGGGACATTCTACACTTTTTTAACAGTGCCAGTCTTTTTCATAGTTACATAGGTTAAAAAAAAAAAAAGATAGTCCATCTAGTTCCACCAACCACGTTGGAGCTAGATAGAAATTAATAGAATTTGAGAAGATTGGGCTGTGTCAAGAGACCATCAACTGACCCAACCAGGTCTACAGGAGTTGAGCAAAGTACACCTGGCCCTGTTAAAAAGCTTAGTAGCTTCCAAAGAGGTCTTGTGAAGGCATTATATGTGGTATCCTCATGGATTGGGTAGGTTGGAGTTTGCAATAGTCCATTAACCTTGGTTAGACCTTTGACTGGTTGTTGTAAATTTTGTGAAGATTCCTATTACTGGGCATTCAACACTGTCCACTTCTGAAGTTGTAATTCTAGCTTGGTTTTAAATCAAGTCAAACTGGGACTTTTGGGTTTATATAATAAAAGAACAAATTTCAAGGACTGGAAACTGCATTTATTTTTCCACATACTCCTATGCTACACTTATCCCAGTGTTTAGCTAATTCCTGGAAAGCTTCTGTATAGAAAGATTTGTCAGTACGCCTGAACCATCCTAGGATAGGTGGCTTCACTTCGTCATCATTGTGTTAACCGTCCCCACAGAAAAATGTCGCGGTTATGCGTCGATTATCCAGGGTCAGGCGTTCCATGATCTGTGCACAGGAATGACTGCTGTGGGCTGCAAACTGCCATGGCTGGAATTGTCACTGGTGGACGTGTGGCCAACTTTTGAAACGTTTACATCAAATGTCTTACTGTGGCTAAGCGTCTCATCACTGTACTGTGGGTCAATTCTTCACAAGAAATTTTATCACCAGACGCTGTTCCATGTACTCACTAACACTGCTGTCTGCCATCTTGGTTAACTGTCTCTGGACTGGCCCACAACATGTGTGCTGCCTATCATTAACACCTTCCCGCGCAGACTATAGCAGATTGGCGACCAGACGGGACACTCCTCTTTGTGACTGGACGTCGTCCTGTCAAAATGAGCCGCTCACGTGTCTGCTCGATCTGGACACAGTCGGTGACATATCACTACACCGGACCGTTGCCAGTGTCATGTGACCGCTGTGACCAATCACAGCAGTTCACATGTCAATTGTATTCAATGGATGGCTTCCTGTCATGCCATCCATTGTATACAATTATGTTGTTAGCTGTGACTGGTCAAGGCAATCACATGATACAGACATGGCCAATCACAGCCCATCTGTATCATGTGACCAGCTTTGCCCAATCACAGCTAATCACAACAAAAGACTGAATCAGTTTCATTTAGTAACAATGATTGCAAATATCAATGAAATACATTGATATTAGCAATCATAATGTGTTAAAAAAAAAAAATATATCACTTGCTCAGAGTAGTTCAATGTTGCTATGGTAACATTGTATTGCTTTGGTCGCAGTGTGCTGAAAAATAAAATAGTAAAAGAAAAAATGCAATAAATAGAAACATTTGAAAAAAAATACAAATTCTATTATTTTCACCAAAGAAATGTAGCAGAATACATTTTGACCTAAATTTATGAAGAAATGTTATTTATTTGCAAAATTTTATAACAAACGTGCGTTTTTGTTTTTTTTTTTTATTATTTATTTTTTTCCCCCAAAAGTTTGTTTTATTAAGCGAAATATAAACTTGGTGGTGATTGAATACCACCAAAAGAAAGCTCTCTATTTGTGTGCAATCCTGGAGGTATATGTCCTGGCAGACACCCGTGGCACCTCCCTAGGCTTGGGACAATGGTAGTTGCCTGAAAGAATTTGTTCTAATTTCCCCCGGAGATTGGTGGATCAGAGGGTGTCTGCTGTGCTCATGGACATTCAATTGCATTTTGATTGCTGTCACAAATGACATGTCCCAATGGACATCAAACAACTGTTGGTATATTGGTTTGTATTGCATCCTGATGTTACTGTTTTTATTTTGCAGGGGTAGAAGATGAACTTGCCTTGGCTCTAGAGATGAGTAAACGGGATCACCAGACAAACGTGCAAACCCCCAACAACCGTGCTAGGGGGTCACCAAACCATCTCCAACGATCTCAAAGCGCCGCCCCTGCTTACATGGTACTGGACAGCGATGACGAAGATGAGGATCTGCAACTGGCCATGGCCTACAGCCTCTCCGAGATGGAGGCCGCCGGGCAGCACCGAGCAGGTGCGAGAATTACACAGAGAGCAGGGAGAGGGCAGACGCAGGAGGTATTGAGGCAGCTGAGGGCGCAGGGACAGGCAGCACATCTGCTGAGACACCACAGTTTGACTGCAGATCCGCTAAGGCAGCAGCAAGTGACACCAGACCGACTAAGGCAAAATCAGGTGACAGTAGGTCAGCTAAGGTTCCAGGAGGGGGCAGCAGACCAACTGAGGCATCAGGTGACTGCAGATCAACTAAGACACCAGCAGGTGACAGCAGGCCAACTGAGACATCATCAGGTGACCATAGATCAGCTAAGGCACCAGATGGTGGCAACAGACCAACTGAGACATCATCAGGTAACCATAGATCAGTTAAGGCATCAGCTGGGGGCAGCAGACCGCCTAAGACATAATCCGGTGACCATGGACCAGCCAAGGCACCAGCAGGTTACGGCAGAGCAGCTGAATCCTCAATCGCAGCACAGCCCAAACAGGGAGGCAGTAAAGCAACAGCCAAGGCCGAATGAAGATATTCCAGAAGGCAAAGTTAGTGGGGAGCTGAAAAGCCCAAAGAAAGATGAGAAGAAGAGAAAAAATAGATGTTACATCTGCTAGTGGCAGCCAGGATTTACACTCATTAACTTAATGACAACTTTGCATTTGTTGGCAAAAAAAAAAAAGATGCGGGCTTGTTTTTTACTGAAGAGGTCTCAGAGATTTGTTGCCGTCCAGAGCCCCCGGTGTATGTTTGCATCTGTCTCTGCATCACTGCGCCTCCTGCTCCTACAGCAACTAAATGGTTTAAAGGCAGCCCAGCACTGACCTATGAAACTGATGAGCTGGCATTCTCTAAAGCCATTTAAGAGCCGAGCTTTGTGCCTGACCTTTGGCTGCTCTGTAGAGTGGCTTAACACTGCCCCTTCTATCCGGATCTCTGCTGAACACTGCTTGGACTAACCCAATGGAAGTCTCTCTCCAGCTGTCTGCATGTAGCGCTCTGTCTTCCTTCTCTGCTGGGCTCTGTCCTCCTTTTTTTCCTCTGCTCATCGGGGATGGGTTTCCTTCTAAATGGCCAAGCCCCTTGGACTTTTTATTATAAACACTTAAATGCCTTGACAATGTTGTTGTTTTCCGGGATGCTGGAACCATTTGCGATGTCGCTTTGCGACATCCTAGCGGCCTTGTAGTTTTGTGCCAAAAACTCCTTACTTAGTCAAAGTCTTTCCTGAATTTTTTTGGGCTCATGTATAAATGTAATCAGAAACTAAGAAGTGCTTTAAAGCTAAACTCCAGGCGGATACAAAAGACACAAATTGGGCTCTGTGGTCATTAATATGTATACCTCCCTGGTCTGCCTATATTGTACAGTGGAGACTGAATGTAGACAATGCAGTGCTTCCATTGCAGAACGGACAACTGGAACAACCCTTACAATTAAATCTGATGCTTGACGAGTTGTCCCCGGACGTATCAACCGCTAATGTGCTGTAAGTGTAGACCTGTCCTTTAAAATGGAACTTTATTCAGAAAATGAGGTCCTGCTAGATCAATTCAAGCTGGCCCCTTTTGCAGATATAGCTATGTAAAAAATTAAAAATAAGTGCCCATACTGTTTTTAAAATCCAGAAATGCATGGTATCACCCTACTCTGCACATGCTCATTTGCTCTCTATTCACAGTGCCCAAAATCAGTCACTAGAGGCCGATCAGCTGACAGCTTTAAGATTTACTGTTGCTGAAGGGGGAAGTATGCAACAGGAGTCACAGACTATGCATAGGGGACACAGATTAGGGAGGGAAAAAAGAAAAGGAGAGGTGACAGGACAATCTCTGTTGCCAGGGAGGCATAAAAGAGTTCTTACAAGGATGGTGTCTTATCTTCCTAATTCTCTATCCCTCATGGCAGCCTGGGAATTTCAGCACTGTAAAGCTTCTGTCAGCTTTCCTCTCTAGCTGAGCCAAGACAGACAATAGAGGCTGGAAATATATATATTTTAGTTACAGAAAGTGAAAAATAGTTTTTGACGCCAAGGGGAGGGGAGCATTTCCAATAAGGAAGTGACTGCTTTGGGTTTCAACAAAATGGCAGCCTCCAGCAAGAAGAAATAGGAGCAAGTCTAGAGGAAATTTACAGCACACACTCATTTTGGTAGCATAGTAATTAATGTGGAATGCATGTTCTTTTGTTAAAGAACATTTCATTGTTATCAAACTGTTATGGGTAAAGTGCCACTTTAACCAGTAGCCGACTGTAGATAGCCGAATGACGGCTTCACTGCGGCCGGCCAGTTCTGGGAGGGCGTCATATGAAGTCTTCCCAGAACGCGGTCTCCTGCGCGCTCCCGGCGATCTCCGTGATAGCTGTGTCCTACGGACACAGCTGATCACGTGATGTGGTAAAAGGCCAATCACAGCGGCTTTTTACCACGTGATCAGCCGTGTCCAATGACACGCTGATCACAGGGAAATGCAATTGCAGGTCCTCTGCTGCACTTTCCTCACGCTGTCAGAACGTGGGGAAAGTACTGCAGAGAACTGGCAGTTGTCAGAGCGGGGATCGGCACCGATCATCAGTGCCCTGATGATCGGTGCCCAGCAGTGCCACCCACCAGTTCCACCCAGCAGTGCCACCCACCTGTGCCCATCAGTGCAGCCGGTCAGTGCCCAGCAGTGACGCCTATCAGTGCTGACTATCAGTACCCATCATCAGTTCCACCTATCAGTGCTGCCTATCAGTGCCACCTCATTAGTGCTGCCTATCAGTGCAGCCTCATCGATGCACATCAATAAAGGAGAAAAATTACCTGTTTTTTCAAAATTTTATAATAGAAACAAAGAAACCTTTTTTTTTTTCCTTCAAATTTGTTTTTTGTTTATAGCGCAAAAAATAAATCCTCTTGCAGCAAGTAAATACCACCAAAAGGAAGCTCTATTTGTGAGAAAAAAATTATAAAAATTTCATATGGGTACAATGTTGCATGACCACGCAATTGTCGTTCAAAGTGCGGCAGCGCTGAAAGCTGAAAATTGGCCTGGCAAGGAAGGGGGTATAAGTGCCCGGTAGGCAAGGGGTTAAAATACATAAAGATATATCTTACATTACTGATGATCTCCCTCCATTTCTGACATTTTAGCACTGCATCAGTTTTATACATGAGCCCGGTGTATTACAATGCCTTTATAAAGCGATGTCCACACAGCTGCCTAATGATCCTCAATCTGTTCTATTTCCATACTATTCATCTTTCCTCTGTCTTCTGGAGTAACAATTGAAGGGCATGAAGAATGAGGTGTCTGCTCAACTGGAAATATTACAAGTTATACTCGTGGCAGATCTAAAAAAATACATGAAGTTATGTTTTTAGTAAAAGTAATGAAATGTATATTTTATTGCAGATCTAAGTCAAATTCAGATCCATCTATATACTGTGGAGGGGGGTTTACTAAAACTGGTGCAGCTGTGCATGGGAGCCAATCAGCTTCTAACTTCAGCTTGTTCAAATAAAGTGTTACTAAACCCAGGACCCTGCATTCCCGAAATAATCATTGTTATATCAACATCTCGCTGATCACACCAATGTTCCGTGAGCTGTAGATCTGGCAATTATTTCAGGGGTTCCACGAGACCTCAGACTGTTTGCCAAGGTTTCCTAGAAGGCAAAAAGATTGAGACTGCTCTACAGGATGATGACAAATATTGGCAGCACTCGCTCTGATTAAAGTGTTACTAAACCATGGACCCTGCATTCACTATATCTGGTCTCCCCGGACCCTGCATTCACTATATCTGGTCTCCCAGGACCCTGCATTCACTATATCTGGTCTCCCCGGACTCTGCATTCACTATATCTGCTCTCCCAGGACCCTGCATTCACTATATCTGGTCTCCCAGGACCCTGCATTCACTATATCTGGTCTCCCCGGACCCTGCATTCACTATATCTGGTCTCCCCGGACCCTGCATTCACTATATCTGCTCTCCCCGGACCCTGCATTCACTATATCTGGTCTCCTCGGACCCTGCATTCACTATATCTGGTCTCCCCGGACCCTGCATTCACTATATCTGCTCTCCCCGGACCCTGCATTCACTATATCTGGTCTCCTCGGACCCTGCATTCACTATATCTGGTCTCCCCGGACCCTGCATTCACTATATCTGGTCTCCCCGGACCCTGCATTCACTATATCCGGTCTCCCCGGACCCTGCATTCACTATATCCGGTCTCCCCGGACCCTGCATTCACTATATCCGGTCTCCCCGGACCCTGCATTCCCTATATCCGGTCTCCCCAGACTCTGCATTCACTATATCCGGTCTCCCCGGACCCTGCATTCACTATATCTGGTCTCCGCGGACCCTGCATTCACTATATCCGGTCTCCCCGGACCCGGCATTCACTATATCTGCTCTCCTCGGACCCTGCATTCACTATATCTGGTCTCCTCGGACCCTGCATTCACTATATCTGGTCTCCCCGGACCCTGCATTCCCTATATCCGGTCTCCCCGGACTCTGCATTCACTATATCCGGTCTCCCCGCACCCTGCATTCACTATATCCGGTCTCCCCGGACCCTGCATTCACTATATCCGGTCTTCCCGGACCCTGCATTCCCTATATCCGGTCTCTGCATTCACTATATCTGGTCTCCCCGGACCCTGCATTCACTATATCTGGTCTCCCAGGACCCTGCATTCACTATATCTGCTCTCCCCGGACCCTGCATTCACTATATCCGGTCTCCCCGGACCCTGCATTCACTATATCTGCTCTCCCCGGACCCTGCATTCACTATATCTGGTCTCCCCGGACCCTGCATTCACTATATCTGGTCTCCCCGGACCCTGCATTCACTATATCTGGTCTCCCCGGACCCTGCATTCACTATATCTGGTCTCCTACAGTACACACAACATGGAAATGTAATTATTTTAGTAAATATAAACTGCTAAATACCTTTTCTCATCAGCAGTATATAGCAGTCTTGTGACTTCTATCAGTGTCCACCAGAGCACTGGTTAAAGGTAGGAGGAGTTTTCATTCTCCCCTGATTGTCCTATGAGGCTCCATGACCCCTCACCCTCTGTCTGGACAGTGCTGATTGGCCCTGTGCTGATCACATGCACCCTCACCAGAACAAAAAAAAACTCTAGCAATACACACCAAACTGACTATGTGCAGAGTGTCCCCTAGCCTCTGTTCTATCAGGAGATATTTAGGAGATACTGGAAGAAGGGGAGGATCAGAGAAGACAGGATCAAACATCCTTTTTTACACAATGCAGAGGATTAACCCCTTAGGTTCCACAGTGAGTACAACAAGCATGCTGTACTGCATATACAGACTGATTGTACTGTTGTGGGTTTAGTAACACTTTAGGCTTTGGCAGTAAAACCTGGAAGCTGATTGGTTTCTACGCAGAGCTCTACCAGATTTTGCACCATGCAGTTTTCATAGATAACCCCCTAGATGTATCTGAATTAGGCTTGGTCTCAGTCGCTTGTAATCCTTTCGTACAGTTGCAGAAAGAATTACAAACATGGGAGGAGAGGAGATAGGGGTCAATCGGCTATGCTGCATGCATATGTCCTGACTAGGATCATGCTGGCAGAAGGAGAGAGCCATGACCTCATCAGAATTCTGCTGTGCCTACACTGTCCAATCACACGCTGTATCTCATATCTACAGTGGAGAAAGTTGTTTTCTAAGTGTCCTGGCATTGAGCTTGCCTTGATCAGTGCAGATGGTGTAAACGTGCCCTTGTAAGTATCTTGGCTGTTGCTCTGCAGAAAATGTATTACCTGCAGGGGTGGACTGACCATTTGGAAACTCGGCACTGCCCGAGGGCCCGGGGTCAGTAGGGGGCCCCATGAAATGCCCCTGGTACCTTTTTCATAGGCTTTTTTGGGTAAGGACACAGTGGCCCCATGATCTACTATTGCCTGGGGGCCCCATGAGTTGTCAGTCCGCCCCTGATCACCTGTTATGGGCGAGGTGATGACTTTAAGGCTACTTTCATACCGATCCATAGCAAAAATGTAGCTGCGTTTTTACCATGTTTGTGGTGCGGTTTTTACAGGACACGTGACTCAAAAACTACACCAAAAATGCAACGCAGGTGTGTTTTTTTTTTTTTATACGTTTTGGTACATTTTCCATTTATTTCAAATGGGGAGGTGTGTTTTTTTTACTGCATCAAAATGCAGCAAGCAGGATTTAAAAAAATGCAGTGGACCTGGAACAGATCAGTGTGAAGAGTTCCATAGGAACACATGGTCACAAGTTTTTCTTTAATTTTTTTAAACAAAAAAGTGGAAGAAAAACGGATCAGTGTGAAAGCAGCCTTAAGCAGGCCATAGATGGGTCGCACATCGGCCAAAAAAAAAAAAAAAAAAAAAATCAGTCGTTCAATAGGTTGACGTTACCACAAACGTTAAAAAAATCAGCCGATTTTTGTCCCGTCTACGGGCGGCATTTTTACTTCTGTCCCTGCAGAAAGCTCCACTGTTATATTTGACATGAAAAAGACTTGCGGTTGCAACAATGTATCCATTTGTATCCATTTCGGATACAGATTTTTTTTCTTCTCTCCTTCTTCCAAGTCACGGCTCATGCGCAGTTTTTTTTATCAGTAAAACGATCGGCCGATTTGCCCATCATTGCAGGGAAAGTCAGCCGATCATCAAAATCGGCCGCGAATTTTCCAACTTTACCGATAAAAAAATGTGCCAAAACCCCGAAAAATGGCCGGCCAATTAACCCACTAATGGTGTGAAAGTCGGCCTTTTTTTTTCCGGCCGAAAAATCGTCCGATTTTTCAACCCATCTATGGCCTGCGTTAGGGGTCGATTTACTAAAACTGGAGAGTGCAAACTCTGGTGCAGCTGTGCATGGGAGCCAATCAGCTTCTAACTTCAGCTTGTTCTATTAAGCTTTGACAATAAATCCAGAAAGCTGATTGGTTTCTATGCAGAGCTGCACCAGATTTTGCACTCTCCAGTTTTAATAAATTGAGTGCCAAGTGTTCTTCAGTCACACTCCAAGAAATAGCGTGCTGTGGATTTTAAGTCCTCATGCACATAGGATGTTTTTACTGCGGCTGTTTTTGACATTTTTTTCTACAGCCAGTAAACTCCCCAGCATGTTATCCTATGTGTCCATCCCCGGCGTGTTATCCCATGTGTCCATCCCCGGCGTGTTATCCCGTGTGTCCATCCGCGGCGTGTTATCCCGTGTGTCCATCCGCGGCGTGTTATCCCGTGTGTCCATCCCCGGCGTGTTATCCCGTGTGTCCATCCCCGGCGTGTTATCCCGTGTGTCCATCCGCGGCGTGTTATCCCGTGTGTCCATCCCCGGCGTGTTATCCCGTGTGTCCATCCGCGGCGTGTTATCCCGTGTGTCCATCCCCGGCGTGTTATCCCGTGTGTCCATCCCCAGCATGTTATCCCGTGTGTCCATACACACATAGACTGGAATCAACGGTTTTTGACTGGAAAAAACCCAGGACTAGTAGGTTTCTAGAGGAGTTTTTTAGCTGTAAAAACGCTCTAACGCTGAAAAACTTGGTAAACCGCGGCAAACTGGCATTTTTGGCCTTTTTTTGGTAAACAAAATGCTAAAAAAACACAAACGTGAAAAAAACGCAGCTAAACGCTAATGCAAAAATGCTAAAAAACTCACGTTTTTAACGTGACTTTACACAGCTAATGTTACCAGCGTTATTAAAAAGCCCCGTGTGCATGGAGCCTCAAGCAGTACTGATGCCCCTGGTACCTTTTTCATAGGCTTTTTTGAGTTTGGGCAAGGACACAGGGGCCCCATGATCCCCTATTGCCCGGGGGCCCCATGAGTTGTTGGTCCGCCCCTGACTGCAGCTAAAAAGAAAATTAAAAACAAAAGAATGAATAGCCTATTATCATACAAATTATCCCTGGTTTACACTAAATGCGACTTAGAAATCGCGCTACTTCACTTGAATTAGCGCGATTTTAAAGACGCAGATCAGGGCGATTTGTACATCTGATTTCACTACGGCTTACGACTTCATTTAATAAACATCAATGAAAGTCGCAATGAAATGGGGGAAAAAAGTAGTGCAGGATTTTTTTTTTTTTCTTTTTTTAATTGCGCTTCTTCAAATTGCACTGATTAACCCTAGATTCACACCTAAGCATTTTCCGCAAATGCCCAGCAGTCCATTTAACATGCTTTCCTATGGGGCAGGTGTGCATCTCTGCGTTTTCTGGAAATGGTCAGGGACTTTTCTTTTTTTTCTTAAATGCAAAACATTGCATTTTTGGTTCTATAGACTTCAATGGAAATGCTGCAGAAAAGTATGCAGTACGGTTTTGATGCATTTTAATCAGTAAATAAAGGTAAAAAACGCAAAATGCACCGCAAAACACAGTGCAGAGACGGATCAAACGCAAACTGCATAGGTGTGAATATAGCCTAGGACAGTGCCATAGAATTACAGTAGATGCGACTTTAGGTTCAGTTTGTAAATTGCATGTCGCACCGGTGTGAACCAGGGCTCAATGATACAGCTTTGGCTGCAATACTCGCATTTAATCTGGAGTTGTTCTTCAGTTTTCTGGATTGAATGATGGCCATATAATATCGTGGGCCCGCCCCCAGCCTGTGACTGGACAGTGGAAGGAGAAGCAGCTCATCTGTCACTCTGCTTTCTCCTACTATCAGCCTTACCATTGATTGGTGGCTGTACTGTTACAGGAGTTACTTTAGGGGACATATCCTTTAACTGTATGCTGATTGTTGTTTACACGCACACCTGTGAATTATTTGCCTACTGAATGTCTTGCTTTTCTCACTAGGTGTGTTCTGAGATCGGAGACACATACACTTCTGTTACCATCGCTGGCTGGGGTGGGGGTGCCGGGGGAGGACAAGCAAGCTTCCCCCCCCACACAATGCACCTTCCCTGCGAGCTGGTTTGGCATGTGGGCTGTACCATCTTGAAAGATTCAGGGGGATCCCTGTCCACTACACTGGAATAAGACTTTTACTGTCGGAAGCTCGGGGGTGGGATATAGCACTTGCTGGAATTTAAAGGGGCTGGACCCAAGGGACTTGTATATATGAATGTGGGACTGTGTGGCTGAGAGTGTTATATATCATTTCTTTAAAAGAACGCTTATGGATTCTAAACATATTGCCTAGTTATTAATGCTTTAAGATGCTATGGGACTGTAATTGTGATAATAATGGATCTCAATGGACAGAATTCCGCATCATTGTATCTCATTAAAATCTCTCATCAAAAAGAGGAATCTGTGTGCACCATACAAGGACTTTACTAAATTAAAACAGACTACTTTTAATAAAGGTCTCACTGTGTGTAACATCTTTCTAAAATGTCTGATACAAGGAACTGCAGGGGTTGGCCAATAAAAATGGAAACACTCCATGATTAGCAGATTTGAAAGTGACGACGTGTTTCGTGTTGAAAGCGGAAGTGATGTAACATTCTTTTGCTTCCGCTATGTGATGAGACACCTAGCTAACAGGTGCGAAGCCTCTCTTTTGTCACCCCGTGCTTTGCAAGTAATACGGAGTCATGTCAGAGCTTACTGAGCTTCAAAGAGGGCAAATTGTTGGTGCCGCTTAGCTGGTGCCTCTGTGACTGAAGTTGCCAATTTTTTTGACATGTCACGAGGCACATGATACAGATACAGTTTCCGGGAAAATTTCATCTGATGCGCATAAGCGCGGCCGCCATGGTCAACTGACCGGAAGAGACAAAAGGACATTACGCAGGATTGTAACCCGGAATAAGAAAACAACTGCTGCAACAGTGATTGCAGAGCTCAATCTCAGTCTTCCAAAGCCGTGTCCACAAAAACTGCGGAGGGAACTACACAAGTAGAACATTCATGGGTGAGCTGCAATTGCCAAACTACAAGTGACCGATATTAACGCTCAGAAGAGGAGAGAGTGGTGCAATACCCATAAATCATGGACTATCGATCAATGGAAGACTGTGATATGTATGTGGGCAGCACAGTGGCTAAATGGTTAGCAGTTCCACCTGGCAGCACTAGGGCCCTTGGTTCAAATCCCAACCATGGCACCACCTGCCTGGAGTTTGCATGTTCTTCCTGTGCCTGCGTGGGTTTCCTTCAGGTATTCCGGTTTCCTCCCACATTCCAAAGACATGCTGGTAGGTGAATTGGCTCCTGTCTAAATTATCCCTAGTATGTGTATGTATAAATGTGAGTTAGGGACCTTAGATTGTACGCCCCTTGAGGGTTAGGGACTGATGTGAATGTACAATATATATGTAAAGCGCTGTGTAAATTGACGGCAATATATAAGTATCTGAAATAAACAAATAATATGGTTTGATGAATCGAGCTTCACACTGTTCCAACCTTACGACCAGGACTGTCTTGTGCCAACAGTAAAGCATGGTGGCATCATAGTCCTGGTTTAGGCAGCATGTCCTGCAGGCCCCATCATCGCCTTGTCACTGCCAGTGACTATGTACACATTTTGGCCGACCATGTGCACCCCATGGTGCAGGCATTGTGTCCCGAAGGCAGCGCCATTTACCAAGATGATAATGCTCTCTTTCGCACAGCTGGCGTTGTCAAATTGTGGTTTGATGAGCATGCAGACTAAAGGTGGGAATACACGATAAGAAAATCGACCGATCGGTCATCCGACGACAGAGAGGCGTTCGTTCGTTGGTCGAAATCATGGCCCACATTAACCAATCTAAAAAAATCGTTCGTCGGGCAATCGTAGTGTTGACGTCTTCCGTACAAGTGGAAGTGATGTGGTGTGCGTGTGACCTTGTAGCCACGCCCTTCCGGCCAGAACGAGCGATATATACAATTACCAGCAATGAGGATAATATTGTTTATTCCATGACCTATATACATATATAAATAGTGAGACATAAAATATAATCTGCACAATTCTGGTTTCATCATCTCATTGGGCCAATCTACTTTTAACATTTGGATTTTTCATTCGTGTTTACGAAGATTCCTTGGACATAAACATCCGGGTCATCTTCTGTTTCCGCTCATGCATGATAGCGCTTGATAGATTTTTTTCATACAACCATCATACCACCGCATAGAAAATTGGTCGTTCATATGCAAAACGACAACATTTTTCACTGTTGTTCAACCGGATTTTTTTGTTCACAATATCGTTATCGATTAAAACATCCTGCTCATCAACAAAGAGAAAATCGGTCGATCAGTGGGTCTGCAAAAATTTTCGTACAATTTTCTTATCGTGTGCGCGGGGCATTAGTTTCACACATTCCCTGGGTGTCGCAGTCGCTAATAATCTCAATATCCTAGAGTCACTCTGGTCAATTTTGGAGACTAAGGTTCGGACTTGTTTTCCACCTCTTGCATCCCTGCGAGAACTGGAACAAATTTTGCATGAAGAGTGGCATCCATTTCCATTATCCACCATCCAAGACTTCTATTTGTCAATTCCCAGGAGAATTCAGGCCTGTTTGATGCCAAAGGCGGTCCAACACCACATTAGATAACGATTTTATTTTATACCTGAGGTCTCTATCATTTTGTCCAACCCCTGTAACTGCTTGTCTAATGCCTATCATTCTACCTAATCTATCTACAATCGGTGGCAGTTTGTAACTTAGGATCCATAGAGGGTGCAACAGTTCTCAGGGACACCGTGACACTCAAGTGAAGGTCATTTGCTGTTAATGGGCACTGGTTGCAGTACAGCAGTGCACCTTGTTCCATACAGCATGGAAACGGCCTTCTTCAGACATGTGGGTGTCATTAATTATTGGCACCCCATGCATCTAGCAAATGCGGGTGTGTTTGCCGCTACAGAAATGCATGCAGTACTGTGCAGTTTGGTGCAGCACAATTTTAACCACTTCCCGACTGGCTGTTGCATATAAACGGCCGGACGGTGGCAGTGCAGGGTCGGGTGGCCCTTTATAAACGGCCTCCCCGCACCCTGCTGGTGCGAGCTCCCTGGGAGCGCGCTGCACCGCGATCCAATGCCCGCTGTGTCCTACGGACAGTGAAACACCAATCGTCGGACGGGACCTCTGTACGAGGTCCCGATCATGTGATCACTGATTGGCCAATCAGTGATCACATGCAAAGTAGTAAGCAAGGTGTCACTTGTGACATCATTGCTTACTACGTTTGAAATCTGTGAATGATCACAGAGGTCACATGGTACAAGGCTATTCACAACAGCCTTGTACCATGTGACAAGCTGTGACCAATCACAGCTCACTCAGTACTTCCCAATGACTGCAAGAATGCAGCCAGAGAGGAGAAATGATTGCTTTTACATCCTATATGGGTGTAAAAGCAATCTGTGTAAAAAAAAAAAAAAAATCATCACCCCCCCACAAGTAGAACAGTGTCACCATGGTGACACTGTACTGCTAGGGTGACCGTATATAAAAATAATAAAATAAAAAAATAAAATAAAAATGTAAAAAAAAATGTTTACAAATTATAATTTTTGGTTATAAACTAATTTGGATTTTTTTTTTACTAAAAAGATAATGGAATCAATTTTGGCCAAGATTTATGATGAAATATTATTTATTTGCAAAATTTTATAAAAATAACACTTTTTTTCAAAATTTTTGGACTTTTTCATTTACATAGCAAAAAAAATAAAAATCCCAGCGGTGAATAAATACCACCAAAATAAAGCTTTTATCTGTCTCAAAAAAATGGTAAAAAATTAATTTGGGTACAGTGTTGCATGACTGCGCAATTGTCATTCAAAGTGTGATAGCGCTGAAAGGTGAAAATTGCCCTGGTCAGGAAGGTGGTAAAAGTGTCCGGTCTGGAAGTGGTTAAAAAAACGTGCCCGTGTATTAAGCAAGCCATTGAAATTAATGAGGTCTGTGCGGGAAATGTGCAGAAAAATGGCACACTCGGATGTACCTTATGATGTGAAAAAACAAACTTTTAGACATTGTCACCAGAACAAGTGTCCACGTTGAAATATTTCCACTCACCTTCTATTCAGTTCTAAAATATGTCTAAAAACGTGAAGCCACTTCTAAGACCTTGGCAATCCCCAACACCAGCTTACAGGTGCTCACTCCTCCGGGGTCCGTTCCTCACACAACCAGTTCGCCAACACTATGATTGAGGCTCAATGTGGGTTGAACAATAAAGCTAATTAAACACTTTGAAAATGGCGTGTGGCTCCAGAACAATACTTCACTGACCATTCTAAAGGTTTGGTTTTCCTATCAGTTACTGTCTTGGTAACAAATGGTCAGCAGGGCAAATAACATTAAATCCAACTAGTGGGACTACAAACAGCAATACAAAAATGATTGGGGTCTAATTCTTCACAACTCCAAAACAAAACAAGAACATTTTGGCTCTGCATACACCTTAAAAAGTGAATATGCTGCCAAACCTTTTTTCTATCTATTGACGGACTCAACGAAGAGGAGTACTCCTTCCATTCCTTCAAGTCAGCTTCTAGTTCTTGGACCTTCAAGTCTTCATCCCCTGGGCTCAGGAGGTTCTAATTGTCCCTAGGAAAACAAAAACTTCTGGAGAAGCCTGCTTTCCCATGATGGTCTGCCCCCACCAGTTCCATCAGAGGTGTGGGGATGCCTGATGGTTTTTGCCGAGATTTGGGAAGCTTGCGTAGCCGACACATGGGTGTGGGAGGTAGCATCCAAAAGAGCTTCACTTCTGTCCTCCACCTTGATTTTTTTTTGTTTTGTGTCTTCCCATATCTCACAAATGTCAGATGGACCTTCTTCAGCCAGTCAGTGATTGTTGAGCCCCAGGGAGTTATCTTTCCTATTCTTTCAGTAAATAATTTCAAGGCTTTTATTTAAACCTGTTTACAGTTTCAAAACCCAAGCCTTCCTGTACCCCACATAAAATAGTGATTTTGAGCCCCTGTGGGCTTTTACCCTCACTGGTATTTCCAAAAGCTGGTGCACACTCCATAATATTAAGCTCAGTTGTTTAAAGAATGCCAGGATAGGCAAAACAAATCCCATTAGTACACCCCCTACACAATACACTAGACCAGGGGTGTCCAAACTATGGCCCTCCCAGCTGTTGAAGTACTACAAGTCCCACCATGCCTCTGCCTCTAGGTGTCTTGCCTGTGGATGTCAGAGTCTTGCAAGGCCTCTTGGGACTTGCAGTTCCTCAACACCTGGAGGGCCATAGTTTGGACACCCTTGCACTAGACAGTTAATACCATCTTAAAAATCCTTACTATTGAGAAAAGTCTAATTGAATTTTCATCACCCCATCTCTGTAATTCAAAAGATAACAGCATCTGCTCTGCCAAAGAGGAGGTGTAGTTTCCAACTTACATCATATCTTCTCTCTCTCTGCAGTAAAAGGAAACTACAGTTCCCATCAACCAGGGAGGGAGTGAATAAAGTTCAGGAAGGAAGTAATTTTAATATGAAGGCGCAAAATCAAGGGGGGGGGGGGGGCATGATCTAAAACTAGCTGGAGGAAAGTTTAAAAATAATTTTAGAAAATAATTTTTTTACCCAAAAATGAACTGTTGCTTGGAGCCAACTCCATTGGAGGTAGTGAGTCAGTCAACAGTAAGTGAATTTAAACATTGGAATACACATACACTCACTGACCACTTTATTAGGTACACCTTGCTAGTACCGGGTTGGACCCCCTTTTGTCTTCAGGACTGCCTTAATTTTTCATGGTTTAGATTCAACAAGGTGTTGGAAACATTCTTCAGAGAAAGAGCATCACCCAGTTTATGCAGATTTGTCGGCTGCACATCCATGCTAATCTCTCGTTCCACCACATCCCAAAGGTGCTCTATTGGATTGAGATCTTGTGACTATGGAGGCCATTGGAGAGCTCATTGTCATGTCCAAGAAACCAGTTGGAGATGATTTGATCATTGTGACATGGTGCATTATCCTGCTGGAAGGAGCCATCAGAAGATGGGGACACTGGAGTCATAAAGGGATGGAAGTGGTCAACAACAATACTCCAAGGTGAGAAGAGAGTCTCTACCAGGTTCTGCACATATGTCATTCCCACTTGCAGGTGGGGGGGTCACTCCGTCTGCTGAGGGGTCTTGAGCAAAGAGCCAAGCACCACACGTATAACAACAATACTCCGGTAGGCTGTGGCGTTTAAATGATGCTCCATTGGTACTAAGGGGACCAAAGTGTGCCAAAAAAAATATCCCCCACATCATGACACCATCACCACCAGCCTGAACCATTGATACAAGGCAGGATGGATCCATACCTTCATGTTGTTTATGCCCAATTCTGACCCAACTATCTGAATGTTGCAGCTAAAATCGAGACTCGTCAGACCAGGCAACGTTTTTCTAATCTTCTATTGTCCAATTTTGGTGAGCCTGTGTGAATTGTAGCCTCCATTTCCTGCTCTTAGCTGACAGGAGTAACACCCGGTGTGGTCTTTGGCTGCTGTAGCCCATCTGCTTCAACGTGTTGTGCATTCAGAGATGGTATTCTGCATTCCTTGATTGTAACGAGTGGTAATTTGAGTTACTGTTGCTTTTCTATCACCTCGAACAGTCTGCCCATTCTCCTCTGACATCAACAAGGCATTTTCGTCCACACAACTGCCACTCACTGGATATTTTCTATTTTTTGGACCATTCTCTGTAAACCCTAGAGATGGCTGTGTGTGAAAATCCCAGTAGATCAGCAGTTTTTTAAATACTCAGACCAGCCCGTCTGGCACCAACAACCATCCCCTTTCCTCCCCATTGTTGGCTGATTTGCAGTCTGTGTTACCAAGTAATTTAACAGGTGTACCTAATAAAGTACCTAGTAATACTCAAAAAGCATAATTTGTATCTATACCCAAAACGTTTTATTTACAGTGGGGATCGAAAGTTTGGGCACCCCGCTAAAAATTTGTATTAATGTGCATAAAGAAGCCAAGGAAAGATGGAACAATCTCCAAAAGGCATCAAATTACAGATTAGACATTCTTATAATATGTCAACAAAAGTTAATTTTATTTCCATCATTTAAACTGTCAAAATAACAGAAAACAAAAAAATGGCGTCTGCAAAAGTTTGGGCACCCTGCAGAATTTATAGCATGCACTGCCCCCTTTGCAAAGCTGAGACCTGCCAGTGTCATGGATTGTTCTCAATCATCGTCTGGGAAGACCAGGTGATGTCAATCTCAAAGGTTTTAAATGCCCAGACTCATCTGACCTTGCCCCAACAATCAGCACCATGGGTTCTTCTAAGCAGTTGTCTAGAAAACTGAAACTGAAAATAGTTGACGCTCACAAAGCTGGAGAAGGCTATAAGAAGATAGCAAAGCGTTTTCAGATGTCAATATCCTCTGTTTGGAATGTAATTAAAAAATGTCAGTCATCAGGAACAGTGGAAGTTAAAGCAAGATCTGGAAGACCAAGAAAAATATCAGACAGAACAGCTCCCAGGATTGTGAGAAAAACAATTCAAAACCCACGTTTGACTGCACGATCCCTCCAGAAAGATCTGGGAGACACTGGAGTTGTGGTACACTATTCCACTATAAAGAGATACTTGTACAAATATGGTCTTCATGGAAGAGTCATCAGAAGAAAACCTCTTCTACGTCCTCACAAAAATCATCGTTTGAACTTTGCAAATGAACATATAGACAAGCCTGATGCATTTTGGAAACAAGTTCTGTGGACCAATGAGGTTAAAATTGAACTTTTTGGCCGGAATGAGCAAAGGTATGTTTGGAGAAGAAGGGGCACAGAATTTAATGAAAAGAACCTCTGTCCAACTGTTAAGCATGGGGTTGGATCAATCATGCTTTGGGGTTGTGACCTGATATTTTCATACATTTGCTTTGATATGTAAAGCTTTATTAGTCCAGATTTTTTGTTGACTTGTAAACTCCAGCAAATATTTGAAGTCTTTAGGACCTGTCCTCTCAGTCACTATTATAACTGCATTATGAAGCAAGCAGATCCCAATAGCTAGTCTCAGTCCCTTGAATTCATCATTTTTTTCAAAGGCAAATAGAAAGACTGACCGTTCTATTCTGTCTGAATCAAAACACAGTGGTAGAGAGGACACAGCAGGGTCTACAGTGGGCATATCTGAAACAATTTGAATATCTGTAGGCCCGAGGGTCAACAACATAACTAATCAAAGGATCAGCAGTTTTGAAGGATGTGGCACAGGGAACATCTCATGAGTAGAAGGAAAAATGGATTCAATAAAATGTCAGCAAATTTTGGATGGTAACTTGATGCCATCTGTGAAAAAGCTGAAGTTAAAGAGAGGATGGCTTCTACAAATGGATAATGATCCTAAACACACCTCGAAATCCACGGGGGATTACATCAAGAGGCGTAAACTGAAGGTTTTGCCATGGCCTTCACAATCTCCTGACCTCAACATAATTGAAAATCTATGAATAGACCTTAAAAGAGCAGTGCATGACAGACAGCCCAGAAATCTCAAAGAACTGGAAGACTTTTGTAAGGAAGAATGGGCAAAGATACCTCAAACAAGAATTGAAAGACTCTTGGCTGGCTACAAAAAGCGTTTACAAGCTGTGATACTTGCCAAAGGGGGCAGTACAAGATATTAACTCTGCAGGGTGCCCAAACTTTTGCAGATGCCATTTTTTTGTTTTCTGTTATTTTGAAAGTGTAAATGATGGAAATAAAATCTAACTTTTGTTGACATATTATAAGAATGTCTAATCTGTAATTTGATGCCTTTTGGAAATTTTTCCATCTTTCCTTGGCTTCTTTATGCACATTAATACAAATTTTTAGCTGGGGTGCCCAAACTTTCGATCCCCACTGTATTTATTGTTTGGATAGTATGGGGAAAGGCTGGGACTCCTGCCAGGTTTTACTGGTACCTGGAGCACCATTAGAGAGACTCCCCTTCTCCATTCTAAATAAAAAAAAAACAAAAAACCCACATATACAGTATAGACCCCCCTTCCCCCCCAAAAAAAAACTGGGCAAGCTTGCAGGGCCAATTTGTCTTTTTCCGCTGTGGCTCATCTATGCTTCCATTCTTGGTTATTTCTGTAAATGGGCTTGTGTGCCTGATAAGTGACTCTATATAGGGATGCAACATTAATGCCAACAGATGTTTCAGCCTTCAATAAGTGAGATGGAGGCCTCTTTCACACGGTGTGGACTCCGCTTTGTTCAACGGGAGATCTGTCCGCTGATTCCTCGCTGAGCAGAGCAGAGCGGGTGGATGACAGGTCCCTGTCCGCTCTGCACACGGCCCACACCAGCTGTCCGTTTACACCTGACTGCCTTACGATCCGCCTACACAGAGGGGAAAAGATCCCCTTCTGTTTTTTTTTCTTTCAGTTGACCGGGTTGGAGGTAGGTGGGTGTAAACAGGCACAAGTCCATTTACACCCACCAGTCCATAGGAATACATGGACCATCTGATCAGGTCGACCTGAAAAACTGCTTGGTGGACCTGATCAGATCGCCCATGTGAAAGGGGCCGAAGAGCAGGGCTGCTGCGTTGAGACGTTCAGCCAAATACAACAAAAAAAGATGGCACCACACATTTTCTTTGCAGTTACACAAACCCAACACAAATACTTTATTCACATCAAGATACAAAATTAAAGTCTATTATATTTCTCTAGAAATGATTTTCATTTTGTTTTTGGTGGTGGTGAATGTCTATACAATGCGGTATGAAAAGGAAAAGAGGTGTAAGGCTGGGGAGTGGATGGGCTACCTCGCCTCAGATATGTCTTCCCCCATATCTGTCCCCAGCAGAAAATGCAGCATATTTAGAAACGGAGAAAATACGACAGGACAGAATGACTTAGAGAACGGTGAGGTTGGGCATTCGGCATCGTCAGTGCGTACCAAGTGCCCTTATCCAATAACAGCTCGGTATCCTTACCTTACAAAAGGCTCTGGAATTACCCTTGAATCTACAAGACTTCTCCTCTTGCAAAGCAAGGTAGTTCTGCTATGTCAACCCTTGGCTTGTGAATTCTGAGATATCCTACAACTGGTCTGCATGTCAGAGGGGGTTCTGTGTAGTGAAAGTGCCCACCTAAAGACCTGATATTTTCATACATTTGCTTTGATATGTAAAGCTTTATTAGTCCAGATTTTTTGTTGACTTGTAAACTCCAGCAAATATTTGAAGTCTTTAGGACCTGTCCTCTCAGTCACTATTATAACTGCATTATGAAGCAAGCAGATCCCAATAGCTAGTCTCAGTCCCTTGAATTCATCATTTTTTTCAAAGGCAAATAGAAAGACTGACCGTTCTATTCTGTCTGAATCAAAACACAGTGGTAGAGAGGACACAGCAGGGTCTACAGTGGGCATATCTGAAACAATTTGAATATCTGTAGGCCCGAGGGTCAACAACATAACTAATCAAAGGATCAGCAGTTTTGAAGGATGTTTGCAAGTTTTAGATTCTAATACCTGGGGCCTTGGAACAATTATAAATCTATTTTCTCATTTTGCAGTTTTTTAAATCTTTTGAGAGGTGTTCAGCTTTATTACATGGGATTATAGTTAGTGGCCTCATCCAAAATGCAGTTAGGGAGACTTCTATATCCACCATACAGTCCAGTGGAAGACATCAGTGCAGCCATTTTCTCCAGCTCTTACAGTGTCCACTGCATACATTTCATGGACTCAAAGGCCCACTGAATTTTGAAATTTTCCTAAATATATATATATTTTTTAAATATACATTTACTATTTAAGTAAGCCTGACCTAACACAGTGATGATGTGCAGACTCTTGGTTTTGGTCTTCCAGTTGATCCCTGTGTCCCCGAGAAGCCCCATTGGATCCTAGGCCCAATCTGTACATATGGCACTGACTTCTGCCCAAGTCAAAATTAAGCCCCTCCTCTTTCCGGTGCTAAACCCTAACCCCTGCCATTCAACTGTCAAGTGCTAGAACTTCCATAAGCAGTAGAAGCATTTGACAGCTGAATGACAGGAAATGAATTGGTGCCTGGAGGAGGTAGGGTTTAATCTCAAATTGGACAGTAGTGTGCAGTCTAGGCCTTCACAAGGACACAGATTAATCTGGACACTTACATGGGTAATGGTAGACATCTTAAAGGTGTCCATATCTTGGTACCATTGTTACTTTCGGAGTAGACTAATTTAACCTAAAGTGCTATTAAGAAAGCAATAACATATTAACATTATAAAAAATATAGTCTGTTGTGCCATATTACTGTATATATTGGAAGTAGTTCCAGGGAATTTGCTGAATCTGTTATTCTGGGATTTCACCCTGGGGACCTTAGGAGACTTGGAGCCTCTCTGCTATTGGAGAACGATGAATAGACATGACTGGATGACAATGAGGTACTAGCAGCTTAGGGGTGAAGCATGGGGGACGAGGTAGCAAATTTTGGGATAAGAAAAGTCAGGCAGTAGAAGGGTAGATGCTTGGAAAGGCAAATAGGTATTAGGGATGTAGAAGGGCAGCCATAAATCTCTGGCATGAAGAGTAGAGAGCACATAAATGGATATTTGAGGTGGAGCTGCCATCTTCGTAAGGCAGGCGCAATGTCACAACACCGAGTGGGGCAGCTGGGTCAATCTCACTGTGGCAGAGCCTTCAAGATTGCATTTACTTCCTCCGCCACCGCTGTGAGGGCAAATTCAAACTGATCCTGCAGAAATGGAAAAGAACACCAATGTGTCACCACAGAACCAGCAAAACTGTTCATCAATGGAGTTCATTTTAAATGTTTGGTCTACCCGAAAAACTCAGCAATGGGGATGAGGCTGGGCTGGATGGTTAGATAACAGGACATGTAAGACGATTGCCATTGGAACTGGCCAGCTTATAAGTGGTGTAGAGTAGACGGTTAGCAGAAGAAACTGGCCAACTGATTAAGGATGTTACACAGTTGACGTGGTTGACGTCAGAGTGTCTGCCTGCTTTCTTCTTTTGCATGTTCAAGAAACAATCTTTAAAAAACATTTTATGGACTGATTGTGATCATTTATTTGCCCACCATCTACCAATGGCTCATATCTCAGGATCTCTACTATGAAGGCCTTTTCACCAGGTCTACCTACCTGCTAATGGTAGTGCCTGTGATTGATGATGGTCTGGTATAATCAGTGATTAAATGAACACAAAAACTTCTATCCATAACCAAAATATCCGCTTTGGGTAAACTGTCCCATTAAAATGGTAAATTAAGCCAGATAGGTGTACATAGAAATGTGCCTCTCACAAGCTCTGCAATGTTCTCAGTGTCTAGCTTTCTATATCAATATTTCCCATGTCTGTGATGTTTTAAAGCCCTTAGACCAGGGGTGTCCAACCCGCAGCCTGCAAGCCACATGAACCCCAAGAGGGCTATGCATGTGGCCCACCGCAAAATTGTAAACTTACGGCTATGAATGTGTCCAGGGCATGTCTGGAGGGATGCCAAGGATGTTGTATTTGGCATAGCACCTACAGTGGTAGTAAGAACAGACAAGCAGGGCCCAGGCACGTCTGGAGGGCCCTGCTTGTCTGTCCACAGCTTGCCACAGCCAGTCAGTCAATGAGGAGAGGCAGGTGGCGGGGCCAAGCCACAGCTCCGTGTGTGAAAGGGCAGCAGGTGCCCCCATAGTAAGCTTCTTGCTATGGGGGCACCCAACAGAAAGGAGGAGCCAGGAGAACCTGTGGGGGACCCAAGAAGAGGAGGAACCGGGCTGCTCTGTACAAAACTACTGCACACAGCAGGTAAGTATAGACATGTTTAATATTTTACAAAAAAAAAATTAAACATGTCTATACGTTCGCAATAGCACCAGCAGCACATTCAGGGACTCCGGCTAGCTAGCGCCAGCCAAGTGCCGCATGAATGGATCCAGGGGGCTGCTGGGGTGGGCCACCCCCCCAGATTTCAGTTGTGCCCCCCCCTTCCCCACAAACCCCCCTCTACACCTGAAACTGTCTCTGACTGACTCAGCCTGAACACACAGCACATTGTTGAAATCTGATCATCTGCCCAACATTTCTGCTCATCAGCTATCTTTATTGTTAGTGGTTTGTTAAGTGTGACCCAAGACAATTCCTCTTCTTCCAATATGGTCCAGGAAAGTCAAAAGGTTGGACACCCCTGCTTTAGACTGTTGAGCATGCAGCTCTTCAATGGGAACCCCAAACCCTGCAAAACTGTATTAGGAAAATTCTAGCCAGGCTTGGAGTTCCACCCTCTGGCACCAACCCCTCTTGTCCACCACACGTCTCTGTTGGCCATTGAAGCTGCCTATCAGTTTTGGTGGCTAAAAAAAGGGATCGGAGGATAAGAGTGGACAAGCAAGGAGACATAAAAGCTGTAGTTTGAATTAAGCGGTTGTAAAGGCTCAAGGTTTTTACCTTCATACATTCTATGCATAAAGGTAAAAAACCTTCTGTATGCAGCAGTGCCCCCAGTCCCCTCAATACTTACCTGCGCCCCATCAAGATCTAGATTATTTTAAGGCTAGCTAGGTTTAGGCTGGAATTCTACTTAAGCTGTGATTAGGCACTCACAAATTGTGTACAAGTTTCATTATCTCTTTAGTTTTTATTTAGGTGCAATCAAATGTATTGATTGGTACCAGCTGACTTTACAGCAAATATATGTCTATGTTGTATCAAGTGAGTGTTGAGAGCCTCAGCTTTCACGGGTCTCTGCCTCCTCATTGGCTGAGACAGAAAACGGGAGCCATTGGCTCCCACTTTTGTCAATCACAGCTAGTCAGTCAATGAGGAGAGACAGGTGGCGGGGCCAAGCCACAGCTCCGTGTGTGAATGGGCAGCAGGTGCCCCCATAGTAAGCTGCTTGCTATGGGGGCACCCAACATAAAGGAACCAGGAGAACCTGTGGGGGACCCAAGAAGAGGCGGAACCGGGCTGCTCTGTACAAAACTACAGCACACAGCAGGTAAGTATAGACATGTTTAATATTTTACAAAAAAAATTAACCTTTAGTATTGTATTAAAAAAAGAGATCCCCTGGTTATGGCAGACACTTCTGTCTGCCTGCTACACAAGAAAGGGCCAATTTTATTTACCTAAAAATGTCACAGGTTTGCTTTAAAGTAGCCCTGTCTGCTGACTATAACCATAGTTCTCCCTTTCACTCCCTCGGTACATTTTGAAAGAATGAAAGGGACAATCTGATTGGTTGATATAAGAAGTTCCAGTTTGAGACACCTTGTAACATAAAATGATCAGCAGCAGCTCCTTGGCAATGGGAGAATGCTACAGACATAGTGTACATCCTAAGAGAGTAGGATTGCTCTATACCTTTGTCCGCACCATCCCAGGGCGCTGGTCCCGGACATGCTCCAGTGAGGCCGCAATATCGATCTCCTTCACACCTGCACACAGGATCATACAGAACATGTTACATACAGTTGTGACCAAAATTATTCAACCCCCACTGAAATTGAGTGTTTTGGCCAGTTTGACATTGCTTTTGATCATTCAGTCATCTTGCTTACATTTACATTAAAGAGGCACTTGTAGGTCAGACAAATATAACATAACAGTTATAATGAAATAACCACAAATGTCTTTTCTGTGCTCACAGCATTATCAGTTTTATTCAACCCCCAAGTGACATTCAATCTTAGTACTTAGTACAGCATCCTTTTACAGTTATAACAGCTTTTAAACGTGAAGCATAGCTTGACACAAGTGTCTTGCAGCGATCTACGGGTATCTTCGCCCATTCTTCATGGGCAAAGGCCTCCAGTTCAGTCACATTCTTAGGCTTGCGCACTGCAACTGCTTTCTTTAAGTCCCACCAGAGGTTCTCAATCGGATTTAAGTCTGGTGACTGCGATGGCCACTCCAAAATGTTCCAGCCTTTCCTCTGCAACCATGCTCTAGTGGACTTGGAGGTATGCTTGGGATCATTGTCCTGTTGAAAGGTCCAACGTCTCCCAAGCCTCAGGTGTGTGACGGACTGCATCACGTTTCCATCCAATATCTCCTGGTACTGAAGAGAATTCATGGTACCTTGCACACGCTGAAGCTTCCCTGTACCTGCAGAAGCAAAACAGCCCCAAAGCATGATTGACCCTCCACCATGCTTCACAGTAGGCAAGGTGTTCTTTTCATCATAGGCCTTGTTCTTCCTCCTCCAAACATAGCGTTGATCCATGGGCCCAAACAGTTCTAATTTTGTTTCATCAGTCCACAGAACACTATCCCACAACTTTTGTGGTTTGTCCACATGGCTTTTGGCATACTGCAGTCGACTCTTCTTATTCTTTGGAGACAGCAAGGGGGTACGCCTGGGAGTTCTGGCACGGAGGCCTTCATTACGCAGTGTGCGTCTTATTGTCTGGGCTGAAACTTCTGTACCCACATCTGACAAATCTTTTCTCAGTTCCTCAGCAGTCACACGGGGACTTCTCTCCACTCTACGCTTCAGGTAGCGCACAGCAGTCGAAGTCAGCATCTTCTTTCTGCCACGACCAGGTAGCGTTTCAACAGTGCCCTTTGCCTTGAATTTGCGAATGATGCTTCCTAAGGTGTCTCTTGGTATGTTTAACATCTTTGCAATCTTCTTATAGCCATTGCCCTTCCTGTGAAGAGAAATCACCTCTTCTCTTGTCTTCCTGGACCATTCTCTTGCCTTCACCATGTTTGTAACCACACCAGTAAATGTCTAGAAGGAGCTGAGTATCACAGTCATTTTAAAGCTGCCTAATTGGTGCTTATTATGCTTGATTGCTGCTCGGTGACATCCACAGGTGTTTTCAATACCTGATGGAAAGCACCTGTATGAACCTCTGTTCTTCAGAGTGGTAGTCTTTAAGGGGTTGAATAATTGTGGCAATGAAGAAACCACATAAGAACCATTTACTACTGTATTACATAAACAATTGATGTCATTTTAGTTGCATTTGGGTAGTTACAACGTCCTTGTAGGATTTGATTCTGAATACAATTCCAAATGTACACTATAGTCCCTAAACCCCTTTACAGCATTGGGGGTTGAATAATTTTGGTCACAACTGTATATATGCCGCTTATTAAAGGGTTTCTGCACTACCATGTAGAATGTGGGAAGGGGGTATGTGTTTAAGTGGAAACCTAAGTTCTGATAGATCACCTCACGCTGGCCTCTTTTGCAGGTATAGCTATGTAAAATGTTAAAAAGAATATATTCTATATGGCCAAAAGTTTATGGACACCTGACCATCACACCTATATGAGCTTATTGGACATCCCATTCTATAGCCAATGAAATATGGAGTTGCCTGCCTTTGTGGCTCTAAAAGCCTCCATTCTTTTAGGAAGGCTTTCCAAACGAACATTTGTGAGGTCAGGAACTGATGTTGGATAAGAGGATCTGGCTCACAATTGGCATTCCAAGTCATCCCAAAGGCGTTCAGGAGGTTTAAGGTCAGGGTTCTGTACAGGACACTAAAGTTCCTCCACACCAAACCAATCAAACCGTGTCTTTAGAGAGATGTTGGATGAGAAAACCTGGCAAATTTCAATTCATCCCAAAGGTGTTCAGTAGGGTTGAGGTCAGGGCTCTGTGTAGGACATTAGTTCCTGCACACCAAACCCATCAAATTATGACTCTATGGAGATGTTGGTTGACAAGACCTGGCTCATTCCAATTCATCCCAAAGGTGTTCAGTAGGGTTGAGGTCAGGGCTCTGTGTAGGACATTAGTTCCTGCACACCAAACCCATCAAACTATGTCCCTATGGAGATGTTGGTTGACAAGACCTGGCTCATTCCAATTCATCCCAAGGGTGTACAGTAGGGTTGGGGTCAGGGTTCTGTGCAGGCCCATTGAATTCCTCCAGATCAAACTCTTCATCCCATGTCTTAAAGGAGCTGGCTTTGTACACAGGGGCACAGTCATGGAACATAAAAGGTCTTCTCCAAACTGTTACCAAAATGTTTGAAGAGCAGAGTTGCCCAAAATGTCTTTGTATGATTACCCTTCACTGGAAACACCTGAGTTCAATCATTCGGAAGGGTGTCCACATACGTTTGGCCAAATAGTTTATGTAAATGACCTATACACAGGGGCGGACTGACCATTTGGAAACTCAGGCACTGCCCGAGGGTCCGGGGTCAGTAGGGGGCCCCATGAGATGCCCCTGGTACCTTTTTTCAAAGGTTTTTTTGAGTTTGGGCAAGGACACAGTGGCCCCATGATCCCCTATTGCCCGGGGGCCCCATGAGTTGTCAGTCTGCCCCTGCCTATACATTATGTCAGCCATGCTCAACCAGGGTTCCTTCCGGGGTTGCTAGGGAATTTCTTGAGCTGTGGCTGATTGACCTCCTATGTGATGATGTCTGCATAGTTTAGGGAATAACACCACTTGGCAGAACCACCTGCGTGACACCATTTACCTTTTTATTTGTCTGTGGAATTCTGCCCACTGCTGAAAGGGAGGAATTCTCACTGACAAACAGTGTACTGTAAGTGCATTTTTCCCATTAACTCCTAATGATATCTGATTAGCAAGGGTTCCCTGAGACACAAAATATATTTCAATGGTTACTCTGAGGTTAGAGGGTTTGGAAAGTCAAATATAGAGCAAGAGAGGCCTGCAAGGGTCACCCTGCAGTAATTTATGAGCACAATACACACTCAATATTTTCAGTTCTGATAAATTCCTAACATATTGATTCAGAACCGTTAATATGTTTCCTTGTATAATATTTTTATTGTTTACTGGCCGTTTATAATGTCTGCCATGTTCATGTATTGTCATACAATTTCTTCCTCACCTTTAGCCATGCGATTGAGGACCATATCTATGAGGATATAGGTTCCCGTCCTTCCAGCTCCGTCACTAGAAAAAATGTTCAAAATGAGAACAAATGACAAGCAAGTGGATACATAGATATATATATATATTACTATTAAAACCAGAAAAACAGATGAGCACACAGTTCAATTATCTACCTACATATTGCCTCAAAAGATTCTTAATTCCATTCAGCCAGTCTTGTCATTCACTCATCTCTTCCAACTGCAGAGCCAAGCAGGTGACAACTCTATTTCCAATTCCAGCTTTGAATTTTCCTGTGTCACCTGCCTGCTTGTTAGACAATAAATCAGCATCATTACGCTAGCAAGGTGCTCTCTGCGTGTTATCTTTTTCTGTACTTGTACACCTTCCTCTTCATCCTCTAGTGCCTGAAACATGTTAGACTGGCAACACTATACAATACAACAGAGCAGTGATCTCCAAACTGCGTCCCACGTTCCAGATGTGACCCTTTGCTTGCCTTTATCTGGCCCTTGGGGTGCTATTCCAGCAACTGACCCTGGCACCATTGCCCCTACTGACACCACCAATGGGGCACTATTCTTCACATTGATACCATAATGAGGCACTATTCTTCACATTGATACCAATAATGGGACACTAATCTTCACATTGATACCAACAATGGGGCACTATTCTTCACATTGATACCAATAATGGGGCACTATTCTTCACATTGATACCAACAATGGGGCACTGTTCTTCACATTGATACCAACAATGGGGCACTATTCTTCACATTGATACCATAATGGGGCACTATTCTTCACATTGATACCAACAATGGGGCACTATTCTTCACATTGATACCAACAATGGGGCACTATTCTTCACATTGATACCAACAATGGGGCACTATTCTTCACATTGATACCACCAATGGGGCACTATTCTTCACATTGATACCAACAATGGGGCACTATTCTTCACATTGATACCATAATGGGGCACTATTCTTCACATTGATACCAACAATGGGACACTATTCTTCACATTGATACCATAATGGGGCACTATTCTTCACATTGATACCAACAATGGGGCACTATTCTTCACATTGATACCAACAATGGGGCACTATTCTTCACATTGATACCACCAATGGGGCACTATTCTTCACATTGATACCAACAATGGGGCACTATTCTTCACATTGATACCATAATGGGGCACTATTCTTCACATTGATACCAACAATGGGACACTATTCTTCACATTGATACCATAATGGGGCACTATTCTTCACATTGATACCAACAATGGGACACTATTCTTCACATTGATACCAACAATGAGGCACTATTCTTCACATTCATACCAACAATGGGGCACTATTCTTCACATTGATGCCAACAATGGGGCACTATTCTTCACATTGATACCAATAATGGGTCACTATTCTTCACACTGACACCAACAATGGGGCACTATTCTTCACATTGATACCAACAATGGGGCACTATTCTTCACATTGATACCAACAATGAGGCACTATTCTTCACATTGATACCAACAATGGGGCACTATTCTTCACATTGATACCACCAATGGGGCACTATTCTTCACATTGATACCAACAATGGGGCACTATTCTTCACATTGATACCAACAATGGGGCACTATTCTTCACATTGATACCATAATGGGGCACTATTCTTCACATTGATACCAACAATGGGGCACTATTCTTCACATTGATACCAACAATGGGGCACTATTCTTCACATTGATACCAACAATGGGGCACTATTCTTCACATTGATACCAACAATGGGACACTATTCTTCACATTGATACCAACAATGGGGCACTATTCTTCACATTGATACCAACAATGAGGCACTATTCTTCACATTGATACCAACAATGGGGCACTATTCTTCACATTGATACCACCAATGGGGCACTATTCTTCACATTGATACCAACAATGGGGCACTATTCTTCACATTGATACCAACAATGAGGCACTATTCTTCACATTGATACCAACAATGGGGCACTATTCTTCACATATATACCAACAATGGGTCACTATTCTTCACATTGATACCAACAATGGGGCACTATTCTTCACATTGATACCAACAATGGGGCACTATTCTTCACATTGATACCAACAATGGAGCACTATTCTTCACATTGATACCAACAATGGGGCACTATTCTTCACATTGATACCAACAATGGGGCACTATTCTTCACATTGATACCAATAATGGGGCACTATTCTTCACATTGATACCAATAATGGGGCACTATTCTTCACATTGATACCAATAATGGGGCACTATTCTTCACATTGATACCAACAATGAGGCACTAATCTTCACATTGATACCAACAATGAGGCACTATTCTTCACATTGATACCAACAATGGGTCACTATTCTTCACATTGATACCAACAATGGGTCACTATTCTTCACATTGATACCAACAATGGGTCACTATTCTTCACATTGATACCAACAATGGGGCACTATTCTTCACATTGATACCAATAATGGGACACTATTCTTCACATTGATACCAACAATGGGGCACTATTCCTCCAATTAAAACCAATGATGAGGCACTGACGCTGGGCATTTTCTACTCCTACTGACCTCAGTCTGGCCCCCCTAAAGCCTGAAGGACAGTAAACTGACCCTGTGCTTAGAAAGTTTGGAGACCCCTGCTATAGACTGTGACTGGCTTACAAGTACCCATTCTCAGATTTGAGACAGGGGTTTAAAAATACATTTAAGGGAAACCTATGCAGAGTTAAATTTAAGGCCTGCCTTTGGCGAAAATGCTAGCCGTCTGGCTCCTGCACTGATCCAGTGGTTTTGGTACTTTCTGAGTATACAGGGCAGCAAATGCTGCATGTTTGTTCTTAGTGAATGTATGGAGGCCAGAAACAGACAGCCACCTAGCAATTTTTAAAGGTGGTCGGCAATGGAAACATATAAACTTTTTTGTTGTATATGTTCAACTTACAGGTGATACACATATTGGGGGGGATTTACTAAAACTGGAGCATTGAGAATCTGGTGCAGCTGTGCATTGTAGCCAATCAGCTTCTAACTTCAGCTTGTTCAATTAAGCTTTGATAATAAAACCTGGAAGCTGATTGGTTTCTATGCAGAGCTGCACCAGATTTTGCACTCTCTAATGTTAGTAAATCTCCTTTGTGTCCCATTACAGACTTGCACATTAGAATTCAGTTTGGGATGCCTGTGCACCACCCACTGGCTATAAGTGGTACTACACACGGTTCCTTGGCTACCTATCCACTACTGAGACAGAACAACAGGAAAGGAATGTGTCTGCGTTCAAAATAGCAACCAATGAGATTTCAGCTTTAACCACCTAATCCGTGTTAAAAAAAAGTAGGCAACTGGAAAAACCTGATTGGCTGATAGGTGCTTTTATTAGCAGTGGCTTAATAGGTCACAGTACCTGCAGTGCACGATGATTGGGCAGGAACGTCCACGGAAAGACTTGTTCACCTTCCTGGAAAACAAGAAAACAGATGATATTGTTTCTTACAGTTTCCTAGACAGATCTCTAAGTGGACCTGTCATATACTGGAAATCTAAAAAGGTTCTGCACTTGGGGGCTAAGAATATGCATGTTTCATACATACTAGGGGGGGTACAACTGGGGGAATCAATGGTGGAGAAGGATCTGGGGGAATCAGTGGTGAAGGATCTGGGGGTTCTGGTAGATCGCAAGCTTAATAATGGCATGCAATGCCAAGCTGCGGTTTCTAAAGCGAGCAAAATCCTCTCTTGTATTAATAGAGGTATAGACTCCAGAGAGACAGATATCATTTCCCCCGTACAAATCATTAGTAAGACCTGGAATATGCAGTTCAGTTTTGGGCACCAATTCACAAAAAGAACATTGGGGAACTGGAGAAAGTACAGAGAAGGGCAACCAAACTGATAAGAGGCATGGAGGAGATCAGCTATGAGGAAAGATTAGAGGAACTGAATGTATTCTGTCTTGAGAAGAGGAGATTAAGGGGGGATATGATCTCCATGTATAATACATAAGGGGGGATATGATGTCCATGTATAATACATAAGGGGGATATGATCACCATGTATAATACATAAGGGGGGGATATGATCTCCATGTATAATACATAAGGGGGATATGATCTCCATGTATAATACATAAGGGGGGATATGATCACCATGTATAATACATAAGGGGGGATATGATCTCCATGTATAATACATAAGGGGGGATATGATCACCATGTATAATACATAAGGGGGGATATGATCTCCATGTATAATACATAAGGGGGGATATGATCTCCATGTATAATACATAAGGGGGGATAGGATCTCCATGTATAATACATAAGGGGGGATATGATCACCATGTATAATACATAAGGGGGGATATGATCTCCATGTATAATACATAAGGGGGGATAGGATCTCCATGTATAATACATAAGGGGGGAAATGATCTCCATGTATAATACATAAGGGGGGATATGATCTCCATGTATAATACATAAGGGGGATATGATCTCCATGTATAATACATAAGGGGGGATATGATCTCCATGTATAATACATAAGGGGGGATATGATCTCCATGTATAATACATAAGGGGGATATGATCTCCATGTATAATACATAAGGGGGATATGATTTCCATGTATAATACATAAGGGGGATATGATTTCCATGTATAATACATAAGGGGGATATGATCTCCATGTATAATACATAAGGGGGATATGATCTCCATGTATAATACATAAGGGGGATATGATCTCCATGTATAATACATAAGGGGGATATGATTTCCATGTATAATACATAAGGGGGATATGATTTCCATGTATAATACATAAGGGGGGATATGATCTCCATGTATAATACATAAGGGGGGATATGATTTCCATGTATAATACATAAGGGGGATATGATTTCCATGTATAATACATAAGGGGGGATATGATCTCCATGTATAATACATAAGGGGGGGGATATGATTTCCATGTATAATACATAAGGGGGGATATGATCTCCATGTATAATACATAAGGGGGATATGATTTCCATGTATAATACATAAGGGGGGATATGATCACCATGTATAATACATAAGGGGGGATATGATCTCCATGTATAATACATAAGGGGGGATATGATCTCCATGTATAATACATAAGGGGGATATGATCACCATGTATAATACATAAGGGGGGATATGATCACCATGTATAATACATAAGGGGGGATATGATCACCATGTATAATACATAAGGGGGGATATGATCACCATGTATAATACATAAGGGGGGATATGATCACCATGTATAATACATAAGGGGGGATATGATCACCATGTATAATACATAAGGGGGATATGATCTCCATGTATAATACATAAGGGGGATATGATTTCCATGTATAATACATAAGGGGGATATGATCTCCATGTATAATACATAAGGGGGATATGATCTCCATGTATAATACATAAGGGGGATATGATCTCCATGTATAATACATAAGGGGGGATATGATCTCCATGTATAATACATAAGGGGGGATATGATCTCCATGTATAATACATAAGGGGGGATATGATTTCCATGTATAATACATAAGGGGGATATGATTTCCATGTATAATACATAAGGGGGGATATGATCTCCATGTATAATACATAAGGGGGGATATGATTTCCATGTATAATACATAAGGGGGATATGATTTCCATGTATAATACATAAGGGGGGATATGATCTCCATGTATAATACATAAGGGGGGGGATATGATTTCCATGTATAATACATAAGGGGGGATATGATCTCCATGTTTAATACATAAGGGGGATATGATTTCCATGTATAATACATAAGGGGGGATATGATCACCATGTATAATACATAAGGGGGGATATGATCTCCATGTATAATACATAAGGGGGGATATGATCTCCATGTATAATACATAAGGGGGATATGATCACCATGTATAATACATAAGGGGGGATATGATCACCATGTATAATACATAAGGGGGGATATGATCTCCATGTATAATACATAAGGGGGGATATGATCACCTAATGGTTTCCTATGTCTCCATGTACACATCGTCGTTTACAGGCAGTTGAGTTTACAGTCGTTTTTTTGAACGCACCCAAAGTTGCGTTCAGGAGAAGAGTTTATCAGAGTTTCAAACGCCAAACGCTTGTAAATGTGGCTAACTGTGTTTATAAGCGTTTGCATTTAGAAGTGTTTTTTAACTGTTCCATATCCAGATGCTGTCCAGGGCCTTTTTTCATCATCAGAAATGCATGCAAAGTGTTTTCCATGTACTCAAATGGACCCGGCACACCAGCGCAGTCAGTTCCAGGTTTTGCGTGAAGGAAATAATGGTAGAACGCGCCGCATTACGCTCATGATGGGATCCATAGTGAATACAACCAGAAAAGACGGGTAATCTCAACACATACTGCTCTCTCTGCTTCTGCTCTCTCTATTCCTCTCAAAATGTCTGAAATAGTTAATTTTTTACTGTTTTTCAGTGCATTCTGGGCATTTTGGAAGGTCTCCTGAGGTTATCTTTAAAAAACGCTTCTAAACGCAAACGCGCATAAACGCGGTATGCAAACAGACATTTTTTAACCTACATTTTCCAGCAGTCAGTTTCCATCGTTCAGAAGTGTTTTCCAAACGCCCCGTGTACATGAGCCCTAGAATCCCTTTACACACCAAGCCCCATTTAGTGCTCAAATGTGACATTTAAATCAAAGATTTACATTCGAACAGCACAGAAGGTAGCCGATGCACATCGTTTTCTTTGCCCCATTGAACAATCTACACTACATTGCACTTTTTTGGGGATTCAGGCTGTGAGAATTCTTGATAAATCAACCTGTCCCAGACTTGATGGCGCCACCTGTCTGCAGGCACAGGAACGGACGGCGGTCGCAGAGAAGGAGGCGTGTCCCACCTGCTCATGATCACTTTTGTGACTATGCAACTGAGACCAAAATTACAAGCTGCAAATCACAAAAATGACAGGGGCGGCTGTGGGCTGAGAGAGGATGGAGGAGGACGGAGAGGTCACAGGTCAATACATTGAGTTTGGAAGTCATACAGCCAACAACCGGACTGTGTATAGGGCAACACCTGAGCAAATCTTACTCCAGCTTAGCTAGGAGAAAACAAAAGGAAGAGAGAAGCACACAAAGGCACAGTGTACATAGAAAATCAATGCAGAGGATGGATTTATAAATGCAGGGCTGCTGTTAGACACCACGGGGCCCCATACAGTCAACCTGATAGCTGCCCTCCCCCAAGAAAAAAAGTTTACTATGCTTCAGTTTTAATGAATGGGGGTCAGTACCGATCACTCATTGTGTTCATTCAAGAAAGGAAGGGGGTAGTAAATGTGACATAATTATTGGACCCTTCCCCCTACCCTCCATCCTGAAGGATCCTATTGTGTGCTTGCAGCTGCCGGTGGGAAGGAGAGGAGGGAATCCAGCATCACTGCAGGCATGGGGGTCCTGGGCAGCAGGCGGAAACATATGGTGCACAGGGAGGGTGATGGGTGTGGCGGGGGGGGCAATTACTGGAACCGATCCCCTGTACGGTTCTCTCTGCTGTGGCTGAAAGCCGGCTTCTTCTCCTCTCCCTCACGCTGGCTTTCAGCTGCTGCAGAGAGAACCGTACAGGGGATCAGTTCCAGTAATTGCCCCCCTGGTGCGCCCATCACCCTCCCTGTGCACCATATGTTTCCCCCTGCTGCCCAGGTCCTCCACGGCTGCAGTGTTGTTGGGCAATTACTGGAACTGATCCCCTGTATGCCTCTCTCTGCAGCAGCTGAAAGCCAGCGTGAGGGAGAGGAGAAGAAGCCGGCTTTCAGCCGCAGCAGAGAGAACCGTACAGGGGATCGGTTCCAGTAATTGCCCCCCCGCCACACCCATCACCCTCCCTGTGCACCATATGTTTCCCCCTGCTGCCCAGGTCCCCCACGGCTGCAATGTTGTTGGGCAATTACTGGAACCGATCCCCTGTATGCCTCTCTCTGCAGCAGCTGAAAGCCAGCAGGAGGGAGAGGAGAAGAAGCCGGCTTTCAGCCGCAGCAGAGAGAACCATACAGGGGATCGGTTCCAGTAATTGCTCCCCCTCCCCCTCCCCCATGCCAACCACCCTCCCTGCCCACATCTGATTCACCCAGCCGCCTAGGCCCCCCTGCTGTCCTGGGCCCCGTACAGGAGGACCGGTGGTATCCCCTTATCCACGGCCCTGTATATATGTAGGAGGCAGCCTTTTCAGACATATGCGTTTATTTCTCTCCTATTGGTCTATGTTGATGCTGTTCTTTTGTACTTGTAGTTTTTCACGATATATCATGACATATTTCATTATACCCATACACACGCTTTATTATGGCGGTGGTCGTGAGGTGGCACCCGTGGTCCTTGCATGTCGAAATGATGGAGGGGATTCATCTCCTGACAGAGTGAAACATCTTCTTTTGATTATCCGTGGTGGTTATGTAAGTCATTTCCCTCATACGGTTTGGTATAGTTATAAAAATGTTGGCTAACAATTGACTATTAGTAATTCTTATTATAGAGTGGTATCATATCCCTGAAGAAGAATCTATATCAATGCATTCGAAACGCGTCGGATCCCAGGCTGAATATATCTGCAGTCAAACTTTGGGTTTGCAAGATGGAAATCAGTTTTGGGTGATATCACCGGATACATATAACTACAATCTTGGAAAGTGGCGGAGTAGTCAAAATTGCTGTGCTATATATATATATATATGTAATGACCATGTTCTGTGTACTGATAAGCAAAACAAAAGAAATTTTCAATGACTTGTATAAAAAAAAAGGTTCATTCTTGTTTTTAACCACTTCCAGTCCGGACACTTTCACCCCCTTCCTGTCCAGGCCAATTTTCAGCTTTCAGCGCTGTCGCACTTTGAATGACAATTGCGCGGTCATGCAACACTGTACCCATATGAATTTTTTAGCATTTTTTCGAGACAGATAAAACTTTATTTTGGTGGTATTTATTCACCACTGGGATTTTTATTTTTTTTGCTATGTAAATGAAAAAGTCCAAAAATTTTGAAAAGTGTTTTTCTTATAAGATGTAACAAATAAATAATATTTCATCATAAATCTTGGCCAAAATTTATCTTTTTAGTAAAAAACAAATAACACAAATTAGTTTATAACCAAAAATTATAATTTTTTAAACATTTTCTTTTACATTTTTATTTTATTTTTTTATATTATTATGTTTTTTTTGTTTTTTTACATACTGTCACCCTAGCAGTACAGTATCACCATGGTGACACTCTACTACTTGTGGGGGGTGATGATTTTTTTTTTCACACTGATTGCTTTTACACCCATAAAGGCTGTAAAAGCAAGCATTTCTCCTTCTCTCTGGCTGCATTCTTGCATCCATTGAGAACTACTGTGTGAGCTGTGGTTGGTCACAGCTTGTCACATGGTACAAGGCTGTTGTGAATAGCCTTGTACCATGTGACCTCTGTGATAGTTCACAGATTTCACACGTAGTAAGCAATGATGTCAGAAGTGACATCTTGCTTACTACTCTGCATGTGATCACTGATTGGCCAATCAGTGATCACATGATCGGGACCTCGCACAAAGGTCCTGTATGACGATCGGTGTTTCACTGTGTCCAGAGGACATATTGGGCACCGGATCACGGTGCTGCGCGCTCCCAGGGAGCGCACACAAGCAGGGTGCGGGGAGGCCGTTTATAAATGGCCACCCAACCCTGCACTGCCACCTTCCGGCCGTTTATATACAACGGCCGGATGGGGGAGGTGGTTAAAAAAAATTTTTTTTGTGTGTAATCTAAGGTTCCCTTAAAAATCCCATCAAATGTAAGATATACAGTTAGGTCCATATATATTTGGACACAGGCACAATTTTAGTTTTTTTTCAGGTATTTACCAAAACATATTCCAGCTATAGTTATATAAGGGATATGGGCTGAAAGTGTGCACTCAGGTTTAATTTGAGGGTATGTACATCCAAATTGGAGGAAGAGTTTAGGAATTACAGCTCTTAAGAGTAGCCATCCCCCCTTTTTCAAGGGATCAAAAGTAATTGGACAATTGAATCAAAAGCTGTTTCATGGCCAGGTGTGGGCTACCCTTCGTTATTTCTTCATCAATTAAGCAAGTAAAAGGTCTGGAGTTGTTATACAATTTTCTGTCCAATTTCTGCCCAATTTCCTCTAGATTTACCTTCAACTATGTAGTGCAAGGGCCTGCCTAATTGGATACAATTGAAAGTGCTGCTTAGGTTTGACCTCATATTATATGGTTTTTGGTAAATCTAAAGCAAAATTCTCAAGAAAATTGTATAGTGTATGGCCAGCTTAAGTGTGGTATTTGCATTTGGAATCTTTTGCTGTGAACCTACATCATGCGTTCAAAGGAGCTGTCCATGCAAGCGAAACAGGCCATTGTAAGGCTTCAAAAATGAAAAATCCATCAGAGAGATCGCAGAAAAATAGAAAAATAAGCTAGAAAACAGATATTTCATTTGTAAATAATCCATATGCTTTGTAATGGAACCTAATTTTCGTGTCATAAGTGTACAATTAGATTGTATGGTATATGTCATACCAGGTCAGCTTTATATCTAGCTGAGCTGTACATACTGATGAGCCTATTAGTCTAGGTTCACACCTAAGCACTTTGTGGTGCATTTTGCAGAAACGCACTACAGTCCATTTAAAATGATTTCCTATGGGACACGTTCACATCTCCGTGTTTTCACCCGGTGCGTGTTTTGGAAAGGATCAGGGACTTTTATAAATGCAAAACGTTGCGTTTTTGGTTCAATAGACTTCAATGGAGATGCTGCAGAAATGCATGTAGTGCGTGTTTGATGCTTTTTGCATTTTAATCTGCCCAGCAACAACTTGGAAAAAAAAACGCAGAAGGCGTAAAAAATGCGTCAAAAACATGTGCAAAAACTCAAAAAGCACTATAGAAAGGGATGAACCACAAACTGCATAGATGTGAAAATGGCCTTAGAGATTCTCACCTGCGGAAGTCAAGCAGTGGGCGAGTGCTGCTGGGAATGCCCTCTGCTGGCCAGCTCAGGAAATGGAACTGTGTCAGGGTCCTCGTCTCCTGGGTCTGAACGTTCTTCAGATAAAAGCTGCGAACCAGAAAGTCTTCACACCAGATATGTTCCGATACAAGGTTCACCTGTGAAGAACAACTCCGGCTCGGTAAAGGTTCCCTATGCTTCTGAACTGAAAGCCCCCTTCTGCCACCATGGAGCAGCAGAGATAAAGGTACAACTTCAGTATAATACTAACCTCATAGATGTGACAGAGGGAGGCGCAGAGATAAAGGTACAACTTCAGTATAATACTAACCTCATAGATGTGATAGAGGGAGGAGCAGAGATAAAGGTACAACTGCAGTATAATACTAACCTCATAGATGTGATAGAGGGAGGAGCAGAGATAAAAGTACAACTGCAGTATAATACTAACCTCATAGATGTGATAGAGGGAGGAGCAGAGATAAAGGTACAACTTCAGTATAATACTAACCTCACAGATGTGATAGAGGGAGGAGCAGAGATAAAGGTACAACTTCAGTATAATACTAACCTCATAGATGTGATAGAGGGAGGACAGAGATAAAGGTACAACTGCAGTACAATACTAACCTCATAGATGTGATAGAGGGAGGAGCAGATAAAGGTACAACTTCAGTATAATACTAACCTCACAGATGTGATAGAGGGAGGAGCAGAGATAAAGGTACAACTTCAGTATAATACTAACCTCACAGATGTGATAGAGGGAGGAGCAGAGATAAAGGTACAACTTCAGTTTAATACTAACCTCACAGATGTGATAGAGGGAGGAAACCGAGATAAAGGTACAACTGCAGTATAATACTAACCTCACAGATGTGACAGAGGGAGGAGCAGAGATAAAGGTACAACTTCAGTATAACACTAACCTCACAGATGTGACAGAGGGAGGAGCAGAGATAAAGGTACAACTTCAGTATAACACTAACCTCCCAGATGTGACAGAGGGAGGAGCAGAGATAAAGGTACAACTGCAGTATAATACTAACCTCATAGATGTGATAGAGGGAGGAGCCTTCGTCAGGCCAATAGCGATCGCACTGTTTTACTCCGTCCTCCACCAATGGTGATAACATCACTATGACCGTGCAGCCGTTTTCCCAAACCATCTACAGGTACAGAGAGGGTCAGACTCCACTGATACGGATTTATTCAAAAAGAAAAAACAAAAGCCTACAACAAAGCCATGTGATTATCATGGCAGCATTGTAACCGTGATCACATGACTTTGTTTACACTGGGGGCTCGTTCACACTGGAATGCGGTGCGAGAGAGCTGCGTTCCCGCGCAGCTTCCTGCACCGCATTCTGATCGCAATGTCCTTGTGTGTGGGGGGGGGGTCAGTCAAAGTTAACAACACCCCGAATACAAGTCAAAAATGCACTCCGTTTGCCCGCAGTTGTCTCTCTCTGCACTGTGTGCATCAATAGAAACACACAGCTCTGTAGCCTGTGATGACAAGGCGTTTGCCTGCTCCTCCCACCTCCTCCATCCTTCTTTCTGGCATTTATTCTATTTCACCTTACCAATTCTTAGATGTGATGGCTGCTTTAGTTTTCTTTTTAAGGCTTTCTTTCTTTATTTTTACCTAATGATCCTGCCAGTAAGGGTCCATTCACAGCAGCCACCGCTCTATAATGCAGCGGCTGGTGTGCAGTGCGGTCCGGCACAGGAATGGACTGACAACTCATGGGGCACCCGGGCAACAGGGGATCATGGGGCCCCTGTGTCCTTGCTCAAACTCAAAAAAGCCTATGAAAAAGGTACCAGGGGCATCTCATGGGGCCCCCTACTGACCCCGGGCCGTCGGGCAGTGCCCGAGTTTCAAAATGCCAGATGAAAGACTGGCAGGGGACTGCACTGTCCACTGCTAACGCTTTCCTTTAAAGATAGGAAGTTCAGGGAAGCAGCACTGAAAGAGCAAGAGCCATCAGCTCTGAAAGGCGTAAACTGCAAGTTCTGGAGTAAGGAGTTTTAACAAATAGTTTATTGGGGAATGTCTATTGTTTAGGCTGCTGCCATGATCACTGCCCCGGGTTTCCTGTTTCAGGGTGGCTCCTTTCTCTTGCAGCATTCTATAGGGTCACCCTGGCATGCAGGGACCAGAGTTGTCTCTCTTTGCACTGTGTGCATCAATAGAAACACACAGCCCTGAGGCCAGTGATGACAAGGCGTTTGCCTGCTCCCCCCACCTCCTCCATCCTTCCTTCTCCCAGCTGACACACTGGCAGGGGACTGCACAGTCCGCTGCTAACGCTTTCCTTTAAAGATGGGAAATTCAGGGAAGCAGCACTGAAAGAGCAGAATCAATCAGCTCTGAAAGGTGTAAACTGCAAGTTCTGGAGTGAGGAGTTGTAACAAATAGTTTATTGGGGAATGTCTATTTCAAAGCTGAGGGCTTAACACTGCTTAAATTTCACCCACCCCACTGACTCTGATACATTTCAGCGAAATGGCGACATTTTGGCAAAATATCGCACGCAAAGTCTTAATTGTACTCATTTTTAGCAGTGGCCATGCATATTTTTTTGGATCCTTCCACCTTTACCTGTTCGAGGCACTGGGACTAAATAAACGTGTTACAGAGAAGCCTGACATGACACCACTGGTATGTTATGTAGTCATTTAGTGGTCAGCAGAGTTCTCCTTTAATCATGTTCACCCATTTCTGCCCAGCCCTGGCATTCCTTTAAGTGGGTCTTTAAAGCCCCAAGGGGAGGGGAGATGGACTTCCCAATCTGGTGACCACTGTGATTGGTTGTCACAGTGGTCTTGTGATCGGGAGCCTGTCCCGCCAGCTCCCGATCCTGACTAGTGACTGAGAGCTGTCCATGACAGCTCAGTCTCTACGCTGGGAGAGGACACTGAGCTCTCAGCACAGAAACACACGGGCGCATCTGCGCGTTGTGCAGGCATTACAGCCCACCCTCTCTGCCGTCCTGTGTATGCATTACATTAGCCCCCTGTATTCACATCCACAAACTCACCTGCCAGAAGTCTGCGATGGTGTGTGACAGCGGGCCCTGCGTGGCGATATAAGCCGGCATACGAGGGTCGTGTTCAATCTGAGGGCACAAAAAATATTAATATATCCAGAAACGTTTCAAAATGACTTTCACCGTTAGAACTGACATTTCTCATCCATGAATGCTGATCTCTCCTTCTGCATGCAACTGGTTTTCCTTGGACAGTGATTTTGTGTCAATATCTACCATGGAACAGGAGCGGACTGGCAACTGATGGGGTCCCCGGGCAGTAGGAAATCATGGGGCCCCCGTGTCCTCGCCCACACTCAAACCACACCCAAAACAGCCTATGAAAGGTACCAGGGGCATCTCATGGGGCCCCCTACTGACCCCAGGCCCTCGGGCAGTGCCCGAGTTCTGGAATGGTCAGTCCGCCCCTGCTCCTGAAGCAGTGAACATCGTTCAATGAGTATTACATTCAAAAACAAACATTTATTCTATTTCAGCTTACCAATTCTTAGATGTAATGGCTGCATTAGTTTTCTTTTTAGGCTTTCTTTCCTTTATTGCCAGTAATGCAGGCCATAGACGGGTCGAAAACTGGCCGTTTAAAAAAAAAAGAAAAAGAAAAATTGGTCATCTGATCGGCCGACGTTACCACCAATGATAAAAAAAAAATCTGTAGAATTTCGTCCCGTCTACAGCCAGCATTTAACCCCATAATTACTTCTGTCCCTGCAGAGAGCTCCGCTATTATATTTTACATGAAAAAGTCTTGCGGTTGCAACAATGTATCCATTTGTATTCATTTGTATCCATTTGTATCCATTTCAGATACAGATGTTTTTATTTGGATACATTGTTGCAACCGCAATACTTTTCATATAAAATATAATAGCGGACTGGAATTCTTCTTTTTCTTTTTGTTCTTCTTTTTGTTCTTCTTTTTCTTCTTCATCTTCTATTTCTTCTTTTTCTTCTTCATCTTCTATTTCTTCTTTTTCTTCTTCTTCATCTTCTTTTTCTTATTCATCTTCTTCTTCTTCTCCTTCTTTTTCTTCTTCTCCTTCTTTTTCTTCTTCTTTTTCTTCTTCATCTTCTTTTTCTTTTTCTTCTTCTTCTTTTTCTTCTTCTTTTTCTTCTCTTTTTCTCCTTCATCTTCTTTTTCTTCTTCATCTCCTTTTTTCTTCTTCTGCTTCTTCTTCTTCTTCATCATCTTCTTCTTCTTCTTCTTCTTTTTCTTCTTCATCTTCATCTTCTTTTCTTCTTCCTCTTCTTTTTCTTCTTCTTCTTTTTCTTCTTCATCTTCTTTTTCTTCTTCTTTTCCTTCTTCTTCTTTTTCTCCTTCTTGCAGGTCACGGCTAATGCGCAGATTTTTTATCAGTAAAAAGATCGGCCAATATGCCCATCATTGCCGGGTAAATTGGCCGATCGTCAAATTTGGCTGCAAATTTTCCAGCTTTTCTGATTTAAAAAATTGTGCCAAAACCCCGAAAAACGACCAACCAATAAACCCACTAACAGTGCAAAAATCGGCCGATTTTTACCGGGTAATCCTGCCAGAAATGCAGGCCATAGATTGGTCGAAAAATGGCCGTTTAAAAAAAAACAAAAAAACGAAAAATCAGTCGTCCGATTGGCCGACGTTACCACCAATGGTAAAAAAAATCGGCAGATTTTCATCCCGTCTACGGTCGGCAGTTAACCCCATAATTACTTCTGTCCCTTGCAGAGAACTCCGCTATTATATTTTACATGAAAAAGTTGTGGTTGCAACAATGTATCCATTTGTATCCATTTCGGATACAGATGTTTTTATTTGGATACATTGTTGCAACCGCAAGACTTTTGATATAAAATATAATAGCGGACTGGAATTTTTCTTCTTCTTTTTGTTCTTCCTTTTCTTCTTCTTCTCCTTTTTTCTTCTCCTTTTTGTTCTTTTTCTTCCTCTTCTTCTTCTTCTCCTTCTTCTTTTTGTTCTTCTTCTTCTCCTTCTTTTTGTTCTTCTTTTTCTGCTTCTTTTTCTTCTTCTTGCAGGTCACGGCTCATGTGCAGATTTTTTATCAGTAAAATGATCGGCCGATATGCCCATCATTGCTGGGAAAATTGGCCGATCGTCAAAATTGGCCGCAAATTTTCCAGCTTTACTGATTAAAAAAAAGTGCCAAAACCCCAAAAAACGACCGACCAATAAACCCACTAACGGTGTGAAAATTGGCCGATTTTTTTTTCGGCCCAAAAATCGGCCGATTTTCGACCCGTCTATGGCCTGCATAAGGGTCCGTTCACACCAGCCACCGCTCTGTGGTGTGGTGTGCAGTGCGGTCCGGCAGGAATCACCGCTCTGCACTGCACTGTTCCTTTTTTTTTGCACTCTTTCAGGCTCGGTTCACACCTATGCAGGTTGCGTTTGAACCGTTTCTACATTGCGTTTTGCATTTTTGCACCTGATTTTTTTTACGTGTTTTTAATGCGTTTTGCTTTTTCTTTTTTTCTTCTTGTTGCTAGGCAGATATAAAACGCAAAAAACATAAAAAACTAATTAAACACGTGGCAAAAACGCAGCAAAATCGCAATACATGCTTTTCCACTGAAGTCTACAGAACCAAAAAAACACAAACTTTTTGCTTTCAAAAAAGTCCCTGACCCTCTCCAAAAAACGCAGCAGGTGAAAACGCGGAGAGGAGAACCTGTCCCATAGGAAATCATGTTCAATGGACTGTACTGCGTTTCTGCAAAACACTGCGGAAAACGCACGGGTGTGAACCTTGGGTGAAGTAGAATGATAGGAAAACAGTTTTTTGCCCATTTTGAATATAGTGAGGGAAGGTTATAACACTTGTCAGTTTCTTTTTCGCCACCAGTGTCTCATTGGGGAGATTTCTCTTCATTTCCAGTTCCATGACAGGAAGTCAGAGGAAATCCCTCCAAAATGGGGGAATCCTTGGTTGTCACTGGATACAAATGTCCCCATTGAAAGCTTTCTCCTCTATTTCTGGAGACAACCTGAAATTTGGGATTTTTTTTTCACTTTAACCCTCTGTGATAATGGCCACCAGGACAATAGAGTGAATATCCCAAATGGTTCCCAGGGAACAATAAAAACCTGACAGGGGTTCTAATCCCTCTCCAATCTATCCAAAACTAAAAAGAAGAGTCCAGAGACGGGTAACAAAAATGGTGAAAATGGTGGATAAAACATATCAAGAGCGACTTCAGGAACTTAACATGTCCAGTCTGGAGGAAAGAAGGGAAAGGGGGAGACATGATTGAAACCTTAAAATACATCAAAGGGGTGAATAAGGTTCAGGAGGGGCGGGATTATCAACACGAAACCAAAATCAAGAACACGGGGACATGACCTTAATATAACTGGAGGAAAGATCATAACTAATCTCAGAAAGTATTGTTACCAGGGGCGGACTGACCATTTGGAAACTCGGGCACTGCCCGAGGGCCCGGGGTCAGTAGGGGGCCCCATGAGATGCCCCTGTTACCTTTTTCATAGGCTTTTTTGAGTGTGGGCAAGGACACAGGGGCCCCATGATCCCCTATTGCCCGGGGGCCCCATGAGCTGTCAGTCCACCCCTGATTGTTACTGAAAGAGTAGTTGATGCTTGGAATAAACTTCCAGCAGAGGTAGTGAGCCAGTCAACAGTAAATGGCTTCAAATAAATTAAAATGATGTAGCGCTTACACAAGATAAATAAATAATGCATAAACCATAAATATTGTGTATATAAGCAGGGGCGGACTGACAACTCATGTGGCCCCCGGGCAATAGGGGATCATGGGGCCCCTGTGTCCTTGCCCAAACTCAAAAAAGCCTATGAAAAAGGTACCAGGGCCCTCGGATTGGAGTCAAGGTTGGCTCACTCCTGGCTCCAATTAGCTCTGGGAGAAGTCATTAAGCTAGGGCCTCACATACTTTTTCCTCCCTGTACTGTGAATGTTTACATGTTATGTGCAATTAAACCATGGCAACATCTAATGTTTGTGTAGTATTATGTTCAGCAGACTGTGTTCTTCTATTGTTGTGACTTAGATGATGTTCAGAGCACATTTTATGCCCAATTCATGCAAAACTCCACGTAATCCCAAGGGGTTCATATACTTTTTCTTGCAACTGTACTAAGGGTCAAAACGCTTTTGGATCACTCACTAGGATCCTCCATGCAAGAGACTCCTTCTGGGGTGACGTCCCCTCTCTCCCAGTAGTGTCCCCTCACGGAATACAGCCCACAGGCTGCACATTTATTAATATTGGTCACTTTTTGATTATCATCACCAAGTGTTTATGTGGTGTCACTTATATACACAATATTTATGGTTTATGCATTATTTATTTATCTTGTGTAAGCGCTACATCATTTTAATTTATTTGCTGTACAGATCTTTGGGTATATGATTGGATGTTGGCAGCTGCACTTAGTTTAGTCCTTTTTTAGGTAGTAGGCAGAAGCGAAGGAGGTCTCACCCATATTCTAGTAAATGACTTCAAACATGCTTGGGACAAGCAGAGATCTATACTCAGAGAAAATAGTAAAACAAAAAAAACAAAAAAAGTAAAAACAAAACAAAAAAATGGACAGACTTGATGGACCACTCTGTCGTCACTATTCTATATTTCTGTCTTTAATAATACTTTAGAAATGTAAAAGAAGTCCAGGAATTCAGCTTTAAAGGGTGCAATGTAGGCCATCTACCACTGATGGGGACCACATCAAAATTTTATTTTGGGGCCCAGCATTTTGTAGTCACGCCCCAGCCTGTCCCACTGTAAAATGGTATAATGAAATGCAATGAGGAATTCATAAAGACTTCTAAATACTTTTCTATCTACTTCTATTCCGCTCATTCAGTGAAAAGTTACATTTCATTTATTTTTAGTCTCCTAATTTTAGTTCTGTGCAAATTAAATAAAACCATCTGAGTATTAGAGTCAGACATTTGGGTTGATTTTTTAAAAGCAAATAGACGGTGCACTTTGCAAAGTGCAGTTACTCCAGAGCTTAGTCAATGAGCAGAAGCTCTGCTGACTTCCATCATCCAATCACGTGCAAGCAAAAATGCTGTTTTTTTTATTTTCCTTGCATGTGATTGGGTGTTCTTTACAAAGGGAAGCTTCACCTTATCTATAAGCTCTGGAGCAACTTTGCAAAGTGCACCGTCTATTTGCCTTTAGTAAATCAACCCCTATGGTTTATCAAGTGCAAAATCTAAGTAAAGACATACACTTAGGGGTTGATTTACTAAAGGCAAATAGACTGTGAACTTTGCAAAGGCAGTTGCTTCAGAGCTTAGTAAATGAGGTGAAGCTTCCCTTTGCAAAGAATTCCCAATCACGTGCAAGGAAGATTTAAAAAAAAAAAAAACATTTTTGCATGCACATGATTGGATGATGGAAGTCAGCAGAGCTTCTGCTCATTTACTAAGCTCTGGAGCAACTGCACTTTCAGAGTGCACAGTCTATTTTCCTTTAGGAAATCAACCCCTAAGTGTATTTTGTTACTTAGATTTTGCACTTGATAAACCATAGGGGTTGATTTACTAAAGGCAAATAGACTGTGCACTCTGAAAGTGCAGTCGCTCCAGAGCTTAGTAAATGATCAGAAGCTCTAATGACGTCCATCATCCAATCACATGCAAGCAAAAATGCGTTTTTTTTAAATTTTCCTTGCATGTGATTGGGTATTCTTTGCAAAGTGAAGCTTCACCTCATTTATAAGCTATGGAGCAACTGACTGCAAAGTGCGCAGTCTATTTGGGTTTAGCAAATCATAGTTACATAGTTAGTCTGGCTGAAAAAAAGACAAAAGTCCATCCAGTTCAACCATAGAAAATAAAACGTTATAAACCTACACCCAGAGTTGATCAGCCCCAATGGTTTATCAAGTGCAAAATCTAAGTAAAAAAATACACTTAGGGGTTGATTTCCTAAAGACAAATAGGCGGTGCACTTTGCAAAGTGCAGTTGCTCCAGAGCTTAGTAAATGAGCAGAAGCTCTGCTGACTTCCATCATCCAATCATGTGCAAGCAAAAAAAACTTTTTTTTCTTTTTTTTTTTTTAATTCTCCTTGCACGTGATTTAATATTCTTTGGCAAGTGAACCTTCATCTCATTTACTAATCTCTGGATCAGGGGCGGACTGACCATTTGGAAACTTGGGCACTGCCCGAGGGCCCGGGGTCAGTAGGGGGCCCCATGAGATGCCCCTGGTACCTTTTTCATAGGCTTTTTTGAGTTTGGGCAAGGACACAGGGGCCACATGATCCCCTATTGCCCGGGGGCCCCATGAGTTGTCAGTCTGCCCCTGCTCTGGAGTAACTGCACTTGCAGAGTGCACAGTCTATTTGCCTTTAGTAAAGCAATGTGTTTTTATATATAACAGATTGTGCTGATTATTCAGGACGGACAGATAAGTGACTGAATATTACTTACGATAGGGCTGGCGTTGATATAGTCGCTCCGGGATGGGTTGTTGTCACTCCTTAGTTTAATACGAGCGTGGTCATCTACATAGGACAGAAAGAATAATAGTTAACGTCCATTGCTGCATAGACATGAATTATAAAGACGCGTAGGGCTTGATTTACTAAAGGCAAATAGACTGTTCACTTTGCAAGGGAATTACCCCACAGCTTAGTGAATGAGTTGAAGGCAGGGGCGGACTGACCATTTGGAAACTCAGGCGCTGCCCGAGGGCCCGGGGTCAGTAGGGGGCCCCATGAGATGCCCCTGGTACCTTTTTCATAGGCTTTTTTGAGTTTGGGCAAGGACACGGGGGCCCCATGATCCCCTATTGCCCGGGGGGCCCCATAAGTTGTCAGTCCGCCCCTGGTTGAAGGTCTGCTGACTTCCATCAGCCAATCATGTGTAAGTAAGAATTGTAAATTTTTTTTTTCATTTTCCCTGCATATGATTGTGTATTCTTTACAAAGAGAAATGTCGCCACCCACATTCACTAAGCTATGGGTAAATTCCCCTGCTATGGATGCCACTTCATTCTAACACACTTCACCCAAAAAAAGGGCTCCCTAGGATTAATGTGTTACTAAAACCCCAGACCCTGCATTCACTATATCCACTCTCCCCAGACCCTGCATTCACTATATCCACTCTCCCCAGACCCTGCATTCACTATATCTGGTCTCCCCGGACCCCGCATTCACTATATCTGGTCTCTCCGCACCCTGCATTCACTATATCTGGTCTCCCCGCACCCTGCATTCACTATATCTGGTCTCCCTGGACCCTGCATTCACTATATCCACTCTCCCCGGACCCTGCATTCACTATATCTGGTCTCCCCGGACCCTGCATTTACTATATCTGGTCTCCCCGGACCCTGCATTTACTATATCTGGTCCCCCCGGACCCTGCATTCACTATATCCAGTCTCCCTGGACCCTGCATTCACTATATCCTGTCTCCCCGGACCCTGCATTCACTATATCCGGTCTCCCCGGACCCTGCATTCACTATATCTGGTCTCCCCGGACCCTGAATTCACTCTATCTGGTTTCCCTGGACCCTGCATTCACTATATCTGGTCTCCCCGGACCCTGCATTCACTATATCTGGTCTCCCCAGACCCTGCATTCACTATATCTGGTCTCCCTGGACCCCGCATTCACTATATCTGGTCTCCCCAGACCCTGCATTCACTATATCAGCTCCCCCAGACCCTGCAGTCACTATATCTGGTCTCCCCGGACCCTGCATTCACTATATCAGCTCCCCCCAGACCCTGCAGTCACTATATCTGGTCTCCCACAGTACACGGAACATGGAAGTGCAAATATTGTAGTAAATATAAACTGCTCGTCCCTTTTCTCATCTGCAGTGAGGGCCGTCTTGTGACTTCTATCAGTGTCCAGCAGAGCACTGGTTAATTCTTGTAGGAGGAGTTTTCATTCTGCCCTGATTGTCCTATGAGTCTGCATGACCTCTGACCCTCTGTCTGGACAGTGCTAATTGGCCCTGTTCCGATCACATGCACCCTCCCAAAGAAAGAAAAACTCTCCAGCGATACACACCAAACTGAGTATGCGCAGAGTAACTCCTAGAGCTCTGTACTATCGGCAGATGAATTGGGAACAGTAGAAGAAGGGGAGGATCAGAGAAGACAGGATCAAAAGGCTTTTTACACAATGTGGAGGATTAACCCCTTAGGCTCCACAGTGAGTATAACAAGCATCTTTACTGCATATACAGACTGATCTCTGTTTTGGGTTTAGTAACACTTTAAGTCCTTTTTTTCAGGTGAAACGTGTCCATAGAAGATGATCTGACAGCTAGCAAGTTTTTTGCGATAAATATTTTACTACAGTGTCCATTCCGGAGTGCGGCCTGTCAGTCTTTGGATCAGTCTCAATCTGGGACATTCCCATTTAGAACAATTACCTGTCCCAATATCATTTATAGCATTTACGTTGGGATACATTTAAAGTGTATATTATCCTAAATATTTATTTTTTTCTCTGTGTGTTCACATATGTATGTTATATGTTATGACAGTCTATCATTTTCATGTTCTTCCATTCAGGGTCGATGCTTCTACTAGGCAAACTAGGCAACAGCCTAGGGCGCACTGCCACCTAGGGGCACATGGATACAGCACAGGCCGGCACTCTGTGTGGGGTGCCTCCACATCATAAATGATCCTTCAGCTGGGGGGAGGGGCGGCAGAGTGGAAGAAGAAAGCACAGAGGAAGGAGAGAGATCCTGTGATCAGAGTGTGCAAAGGGGAAGCAGTAGTTATGACTGGATACTCTGCAGTATCACACTCACATGGAACAAACTCAGAATTCCTGTTCTTCTTCAGGTTGGTGTCGGTCTTGGCAATGGAGCATGCATTGGGCTCTGCTTGATATGCACACAGCGCCTGCCACTCCTTTGCTAGGCGGTCTCGGTTTCTCAAATGATCTTCCATGTATGCCTGAAAAAAGTTAAAGAAATAGGCAGAAATATAAATATTAACACCAGATTCCACTCATGAATGCATTTCACATCATTGTCTATCAGCTAGCAGTGCAACAGCCAGCTGATGGTGCTTGCAGGGCAGGGTGACAACGATGCTTCTAATTGCAAGGCAGCAACTTAGCGTTGTCAGCCTGCAGCAGGAAGTGCTTTTACTGTCTGGATCTACAGGTAAAAACTCTACTATAGATCCACAAAAATATGCCTTCGGAGGCTCCGTTAGAGAGATTTCTTTACTTCCTGTCCCCAGGACAGAAATGAGGGGACATTCATCTCTCAACAACACAGAACAACACAGAAAGAAGTAACAATGTTTTTATAAAGTTCTATAGGGGAATGCTAGAAGAGAGCTTCTCAACCACCCGACCATGGCCCACTGCCAAGCCATGGTCTCCCTCCTTCCAGTTCTCAAGCCAGCTGCAGATCCCCTAATCTGCCACAGTGCCTCATAGTTCCCCCCAAACTCCGATAGCGGAGCACAGTACCCCTTACCTCACAGAATGCCCCAGGGCCAATGAGAGCTCATAGCCCCCATAGTGCTGCCCAATCTCTCACAGTGCCCCAAGCCACCTGCAAAGTCCCCTGGCTTTCTGCAGAGCCTCTAGCCTGCCATAGTGCCCCCAAACACAGTGCACCCTAGCCCCCCGTAGTGCCCTCCAGTGTGCCAGAGTACCCCTGCAAAATCCTAGAGAGACCCCCCCAACCCTTTCCATAGACACATCGCCCATAGTTGCCCCCAGAAACCTCCGCCCTACAGATTTTCTTTAGTGCAGCTGAGCCGGGAGACCAAAAATTGCAGAAGTTCAGCAGCAGGAAGAGGACAGGGCAGCCCTGCTGTAAAGATTTCTACAGAATCCAGCACCCTGCCCATCGTGGGACAACCTTCATTACAAATAAGTAAAGGAACTCAAGTTGTAGAGAAAAACATGTTTTAGAACTAAACTTCAGCTTCAAGTACACAAGATTAAGGGTCACTATAACCCCTAACATTTAACCCAGCGTGACGGGAGTCACTTTGGGTGGGGGGGGCCATAGAACCCAGCTCACTTTGGAAAGGTGGGGGTGACTCCTGTCTCAGCTCCCCATATCCCTCTTATGTGTAAATCACCTTGTGCCTTTTAGGGGTACAGGGTGATCTGTCCTAATACTGGGTGGGGGTTGTCTCAGACTGTGTAGACATGTTTAGGAGATACGTGGGGTGGGGGTTGTTGATTGTTTAATGTTATGTGGTTGCATCCCATTGTTCTATTGTGTGTCTTGCTTGGGAGCAAACTATTATGGGATGTATGTATTTATGTGTATTAGCTTAGTGGGGGGGGGGGGGTGTCTCCAGCAGCCCTCCCTCCTGATGGGACTGTCTGCTGGTGTGAAGTTTGAATACCTGTGTGTCTCTTGTTACTAAGTGTAGATTGCCCCGCCCTGTGTCATTATGCAGGGTGGGGGGATTGTCCCCTGAGTGTATATATCTTGTATCTGTGTTCAAATAAAGGAGCCTCCCTCCTGGTTTACTTCAAGACTGGTGTCGTCTAGTCTTGTATGGTCGGCTCTGGTGTCTGTTATCGGTGTTTGGACGGGGAAGCGGTATTCTAACGGAAGTACTCAAGCGCAGTCTGGGTCTGAGTCTTTAACACTTACCTGCAAACCCAACAGTTAAAGCTCAACTCCAGGCTCAGCCCCCCCTAAACAAATGACCTTTCCTTCCTGGAGTCCCCCCAGCTGGGGTATGTTACAGTCTGATTGTTATTGCAGTCTGACCTTTTTATTTTTAGAACCTACTTAGGACCTATTTTCATTTTCAACAGTTTTGTGCGGAGATGTGCTTTAACTTTATTCCCTCTGACTCAAGTTTATAAAATCTCCGAATCAGAATCCAGCTGTCATTCTTCTGGTACAAGAATAAAAATGAAAGCAAACATCTGATTGGTTGTCACTCAATATTTTCTTTCCTTCAAAATGTTTTCTATGCTGGGTGCTCTTACCAGGATCATGTGACCGGTGGAGATATCCATGTTGGACTGCACGGGTTCCTCGCACCAAGATGGAGTGCTGCTGTGTGAACTGGGACTGGGCTGTGGCACATCGCTGAACTGGGAAGACACACTGCTGACACGGGAGTTCTCCGCTGCTGCCCCGCTGCCCTCTGTGCGACCGAACAGAGACTTTCCTGCCATGTGCTGTCTGCAGAGATCCTGGAGCCGCAGATAGAGGGAGAAAGATAAATCACTACAGGGATTCTATCTGTCTTCGAAGAGCAACTGCAGCATCAAACACTCAACTGACCACACTCTCCTGAAAACATTGCAACCCTGCCAGCTCAAAAAGTCCACTCAATATAACTTGAATGCAAGTTTTCTTGAATAATTTCCAGAGAACTATAGAGGGTGATGCTTTAAAACTAGGAACACACAGGCATGCTCAGACCAAGGGCCATTCAGAAAATAGGACACTAGTAGCCCCAGGGATTTAGTAAAACTATAAGGTCAACGATACATGGACACCCTTTTAAATATGATAATACTACAGCACACAGTGACATTTTAGACAATCGTGCTCTTCCAACCTTGTGGTGACAGTTCGGTTAAGGCCGGTTACTGTTCCAGCATGACTGTGTACAAAGCCAGCTCTTTGAAGACATGGTTTGATGAGTTTGGTGTGGAGGATCTCAAATGGCTTGCATAGAGCCCTGACCTTAACCCTACTGAACACCTTTGTGATGAATTGGAAGAAACAAGGTCTTCGTAACCAACATTGGCCTAAAAATATGGTTTGATGAGTTTGGTTTGGAGAAACTTGAGTTTCCTGCATAAACCTCTGACCTCAACCCTACTGAATACCTTTGGGATGAATTGGAACAAATTCATCCCAAAGGAGTTCTCAGCCAACATCTGCCTAAAGGTCTTTTCAAACAACATCTGCCTAAAGATATGGATTGATGAGTTTGGTGTAGAGGAACTTGAGTGTCCTGCACAAAGCCCTGACCTCAACCCTGCTGAACACCTTTGTGATGAATTGGAAGAAACAAGGTCTTCTCAACCAACATTGGCCTCAAAATATAGTTTGATGAGTTTGGTTTGGAGAAACTCGAGTTTCCTGCATAAACCCCAGACCTCAACCCTGCTGAACACCTTTGTGATGAATTGGAAGAAACAAGATCTTCTCAACCAACATTGGCCTAAAAATATAGTTTGATGAGTTTGGTTTGGAGAAACTCGAGTTTCCTGCATAAACCCCAGACCTCAACCCTACTGAATACCTTTGGGATGAATTGGAAGAAACAAGGTCTTCATAACCAACATTGGCCTAAAAATATGGTTTGATGAGTTTGGTTTGGAGAAACTTGAGTTTCCTGCATAAACCCCTGACCTCAACCCTACTGAATACCTTTGGGATGAATTGGAACAAATTCATCCCAAAGGAGTTCTCAGCCAACATCTGCCTAAAGGTCTTTATAAACAACATCTGCCTAAAGATATGTTTTAATGAGTTTGGTGTAGAGGAACTTGAGTGTCCTGTACAAAGCCCTGACCTCAACCCTGCTGAACACCTTTGTGATGAATTGGAAGAAACAAGGTCTTCTCAACCAACACTGGCCTAAAAATATAGTTTGATGAGTTTGGTTTGGAGAAACTCAAGTTTCCTGCATAAACCCCAGACCTCAACCCTACTGAATACCTTTGGGATGAATTGGAAGAAACAAGGTCTTCGTAACCAACATTGGCCTAAAAATATGGTTTGATGAGTTTGGTTTGGCGAAACTCAAGTTTCCTGCATAAACCCCTGACCTCAACCCTACTGAATACCTTTGGGATGAATTGGAACAAATTCATCCCAAAGGTGTTCTCAGCCAACATCTGCCTAAAGGTCTTTTCAACCAACATCTGCCTAAAGATATGGTTTGATGAGTTTGCTATGGAGGAACTCGAGTGTCCTGCACAGAGCCCTGACCTCAACCATTCAGAACACTTTTGGGATGAATTAGAATGATCAAGGTTTTCTCAACCAACACTGCGCAAACACATAGTTTGATAAGTTTGGTGTGGAAGAATTCGGGTACCCTTTACAAAGCCCTAATGTCAACCCTACTAATTGGGGTGAATTCGTCATATTAAACATCAGTATCTAATCTCAAAAATATTCTTTTTGGTGAAGGGGAACAAATTGCCACAAATATACTCCAAAATCTTTATGGAAAGCCTTCCCAGAAAAAGAGTCCATCTCACTCCTTACAGCAATGGCACCCAGTTATAGGAGGGTGTTGTGGTGAAATAGCAGATGGTGCCACCAAAGCATAAGTCCAATCCAAGATATCATCAGCACACCATATTTATATAGACAGAGAGGAGACTTTAATGACACCAACTGAAATCAGCAATGTTTTGAGGACAATAGGCGTCTCAATTAGGACAGCAGTGATGCGGTGGTAACTGCTGCCTGAGGAATAGGCCCCTGGTGGCCTTCAAACATTACTGGTTCTGTTGGTGACATTAAAGTGTCCTGTCTGTTTATCTGAACATGATATGCTGTGATCATCCAACTGGGCACACCTGTTTGGGTGACACCTTGGAGAGATTTCCTCTCTTTTCCTCTGTGAAAACGAAGGGAGATCTCAAAAGGAAAAATACATTTTGGCTACAGGTACACTTTAATAGTTACAACAGATTATTCCATACACACACTTCATACAATGGCTTACCTGATACTCAAACGTGGAGTCTCCACCGCCCTCAGGACCAAGTCCGGCCAAGCGTTCCTTCTCCCGCTGCTTGGCATGTTGGCGAAGGCAGAAGATGACAGCTGAGGCGATGACTATCCCAGCGATACAAGCCAAGGCAATAAAGATAAGAAGGACAAACCGGAAGGTATCCCCAAAGTGAGTGGCGTGAGGGTAGGTGGTGCCGTTACTGCGCTGTGATTGGAGAAAAGACATGCTTTAGTTTGGAACCTTCCAGAAATATTTGACTGGTTAATGTAACCTTAAAATATAGTACAAGAGGAAGACTTAAACATATAGTCAATAACGCAGTATGACGAGCATTACTGATATTCAAAGTGTTACCAATCACAAATCACCTCTTTACCGATCTTACTAGTTATAGCTGAAGCGTAATATTTGCATATAATACCTCCCTTGTCCCCCCGCCCCCTTTTCATAAAATAGCTAAACATCATCACTGGGACTATCTTCAGATCACTGCTCAGATTTGGTGGGGGTGGGGGGGCAGCAGAATCCTGTAAACATCACAAAACCCTGCCTAAAGTGTTATAAGAAAGAACACATCTCTGGCATCCCTTTAGACATGCATTCTCCTCCCCGCTGGCTACTGTAGACTTTAGCTGTGCAATCTGCTGATGATTTGCTTGATAACACCCTAATAAAGTATAAAGAATGTGTTCTTTCATGTAATGTGTAGGAAAGCAAGTACAGTGACTAACACCAGGCCTAAAGATCATGCATATATATGATGAACAGCAGAAACAAACTATAAAATAAGCCCTCACTGATCTCTGTAGCTACAGGCAGAACAATTCATCCTCAAAGTTCACAGCAGAAGCATTCCAGTTCAGCTCGCGCTCCTCCTCCCGGCTGTGGTTCAGCAGGTCAGCTCACCCTGCTCCTCCCTCTCACAGCACCTGCTCTGCATTAAACATAAAAGGTTAGAAGTCTGGAAGGCTGCTAAGTCCCTACTAGGAGGGGGGTGCAGAGTGAGCTGCACTGCAGTGCCGTACCTGGGGGAGAAGAAGTAGTCTGCACCAGGTACCGCAACGTGGGAGGGTGCAGGAGCCACATTGGGACTCAGGATTCCAGAATGAGAAAGATCAAAATTCATTATTTAAGTGCCCACAGTCTGAAGTGTGCGGCCTGCAGGACTCAGGAGGATGTGAGTTGAGTGGCTGAGTGGGCATTAATAACCCTGGGATTCCCAGCACCCGACCCAAACAAGACAGGCCATAGACGAGTTAAAAAACAGAAAATGGTGCTTACAATTTAACGAAACAAAATGCAGCATGTTAGATCAGGCACTTTCGATTGTGACCCAAAAATCGCATGTCGCAAATGGCAAGCCAATGATGCAAAAAATGAACGACAAAATTGTGTTTGGTTTTTGACTCATCCATGGCCTGCCTTATGATGCGATTTCCTTTCCTGCAACTCGATGTGTTAAAGGGGGAATCCCTCCAGCAGAGCTATTGTGTTCTTCTGGCAGGGAGCGCGGAGAGAACACAGTGAATATTGCTAGCGGCTGGATAGATCAACTTTGGTGCAATCAGCCTGCCCATAGATGTGTTGAAGGGGGAATCCCTCCAGCGGAGCTATTGTATCCTTCTGGCAGGGAGCGCGGGGAGAACACAGTGAATATTGCTAGCGGCTGGATAGATCAACTTGGGTGTAATCAGCCTGCCCATAGATGGGTTGAAGGGGGAATCCCTCCAGCGGAGCTATTGTGTTCTTCTGGCAGGGAGAGCGGGGAGAACACAGTGAATATTGCTAGTGGCTGGATAGATCAACTTGGGTGCAATCAGCCTGCCCATAGATGTGTTGAAGGGGGAATCCCTCCAGTGGAGCTATTGTGTTCTTCTGGCAGGGAGCGCGGGGAGAACACAGTGAATATTGCTAGCGGCTGGATAGATCAACTTGGGTGCAATCAGCCTGCCCATAGATGTGTTGAAGGGGGAATCCCTCCAGCGGAGCTTTTGTGTTTTTCTGGCAGGGAGCGCGAGGAGAACACAGTGAATATTGCTAGCGGCTGGATAGATCAGCTTGGGTGCAATAAGCCTGCCCATAGATGTGTTGAAGGGGGAATCCCTCCAGCAGAGCTATTGTGTTTTTCTGGCAGGGAGCGCAGGGAGAACACAGTGAATATTGCTAGCAGCTGGATAGATCAACTTGGGTGCAATCAGCCTGCCCATAGATGATTCAAAGCTTGGTCGGTCCTTACTGAACCAGCTGAGATTTGAACCATCTATGGGTGGGTTTAGTCAAATGGCTGCACCATTTATAACTCATGAGTCAGGTCAGACACCAGTCAGGGGGTCCCTGCTCCCATGGGGGGATTCATTCTTGCAGGCTGTGGGCAGATAAATATTTGCTCTACAGGGCCCCCAGGGACAGCGGTCCACTGATACAGGAGGCATGCTTCAATCCAGGGTACTAACAGTTTACTAAAACCAGGGGCGGACTGACAACTCATGGGGCCCCCGGGAAATAAGGGATCATGGGGCCCCTGTGTCCTTTCCCAAACTCAAAAAAGCCTATGAAAAAGGTACCAGGGGCATCTCATGGGGCCCCCTACTGACCCCGGGCCCCCGGGCAGTGCCCAAGTTTCCAAATGGTCAGTCCGCCCCTGACTAAAACTGTCACCTGATCACGCAGGGTGTTCACAATGCAGAGACTGTCAGGACAGAGGAGGAGGTTGCTGTGTATGCACGTGTACGTTATATGTGGTCACTATGACACACTGGAAAAGGATTCACATGACATATACTGTGGTTATGCAGGCAGCTCTACAGAGGTCAAGTACTGCAAGGTGTAAAGGGATTGTTCAAAGACGGCCTCAAAGTTCCACCACAGCATAGTGGTCCCATACAGCTTAATTTAGAAAAAGACCTTGGTGCATCTACAGTGTACTTCGAAGATGAACTGTTCCACAGTACATACAGCTATACAGGTAAGTAGAGAAGTGGATTTATGCACTGATCACAAAGAAATACACAACTTGCACCCAGATTCAAGGAAATATATTTAGACAATATTTGCTTATCCCAGAGTTAGGCCATAAACTGCATGAAGACATCAAAACAATAATACAGATGGAAACCTGTCCCAAATGCTATTGTTCAGCCTCTGGTCTAAGCATCACCAACAATGTCCCTCAACAACTACTTAACCATTAACATTTGGTCAAGCCAAACATTTACGTTTATTAATCCGCTGGACTTGTATTTTGGTAACTGTATGTGGTTAATACATGCAATGTGGCCATACACGCTTTGCTGAATATTCCATTTCTTTTACAATCGATCTCTTCTGATAGGAATAATAGATCTATAGCGGACAGCCCACACGATTTATATGCCGCTATCAATTGATAGTTAAGATACAATCGTAACTTTCGATCGGGAACGATCAATCACATCTTTGTTTCCACCATGTAATCTCATAACCCAATCCATCAAAATACAACCGTATTCATGATCAAAATATCCCAGTGCTGCAAAACTATAAATAATTTGCTCCCCTGCCCGGTCAACTCGGTAAACAATTTTGGTTCTTTTGGGATAAAACTTTTACATAAATGATTAAAAGCTGATCGTTGTAAGCAGTCCTGTTCGTGGTAAATGGTTTCTCTCAACCCTGTAACTGCTACATTTGCAGGGCAGCTTGGTCTGCTGAAAAACAAGATACTTACTGGCAAAATCATCAAGTGAAAACAAAAGAAAGAAAGCCTAATATTGCAGCACCACATCTAAGAATTGGTAAGCTGCAATATAACAAACACTTGCTTTTGGGTTTAATACTGCTTAAGGCGGCATTCACACTTGTGTGTTTTGTAGCTCAAAGCTCCAAAAAAGATCAAACTTAAAAATCAATTGTTCTCAGTCCTCACGCACACGGGACATTTTGATAACACTGGAAATGTTAGCTGTGTAAAGTCAAATTAAAAACGTGAGTTTTTCGGCTTTTTTTAGCATTTTTGCAGTAGCGATTACCTGCATTTAGCAGCAGTTGCGGTTTTTAGCATTTTTTTTAGCGTTTTAACGCATTTTTCCCTGTTTTCAGCGTTAGAGCATTTTTACAGCTAAAAAACTCCCTGGGTCCTGGGTTTTTTTCCAGCTAAAAAACGTCCCAGCCAAAAATATTGATTACAGTCTATGTGTGCATGGACACATAGGATAACATGCTGGGGGGGGGGTCAAAAGCTAAAAACAGCCGCTGTAAAAACATCCAGTGTGCATGAGGGCTTATGGTGCCTGTTCACACCTGACCGCGTGAACAGGCACCATACAGAACAATTGATTTTTTAAGTTTGAGCATTTTTGGAGCTTAGAGCTTCAAGCTACAAAACGCTCAAGTGTGAATGCTCTGGTAAAGCCTACTGCATTAACCCTTTGAGGACCAAGGGACGTATTTGTCCCATGTTTTTAATTGCGTGTATCATCTGATTAAGAACTTAAAACTCTTTTTCTTTTTTGGTTTGAGTCAAAATTTAATTCTTATCAACAAACAACAAATGGATCTAGTTTTTTGCCAATTATTTCATGAAATGGCTTAGTTACAGCAACTGAAGTGTACGAACTTTAAAAACAAAAAAATTGATTCTTTTGGCGTTCCAAAATCTTACAGTCCTCAAAGGGTTAACAAGGTCCCAAAAATTTTAAGTGTTGATCAGCTGCTTCATTATTTTTGAGAGCTATAGCCACGTCCTAAAGTGCGAGAGTTGGATAAATCAAAAAAAGGTTAACAATCACTCCTGGTCAGGGGCGGACCATTTGGAAACTCGGGCACTGCCCGAGGGCCCGGGGTCAGTAGGGGGCCCCATCAGATGCCCCTGGTACCTTTTTCATAGGCTTTTTTGAGTTTGGGCAAGGACACAGGGGCCCCATGATCCCCTATTGCCCGGGGGCCCCATGAGTTGTCAGTCCGCCCCTGCTCCTGGTCCTCTCATGCAATCATGCCATGGTGATTTCCCCTAAATTTGGGATGTCCTTTGACATAACCTTTTCAATGCTAACATTAAATGAAGAAAGCAATCAACCCTATCCTATCACCGTACTCTGATATGGTCTCTGTATACACACACAGTTTAAAGGTTAGACAAAATCACAATCATCAGCTTTTCAAAATCTTTTCTTTCCAGAGGGGGAAACCTTAAACTAGTAATGTGCCAATCTAAAGCCAGATCTAGCTGAAGTAGAACTATAAGTCCCAACAGACCCAACAGTCAAAGGCTGGAACTGCTAGAACAACTCTTCATCCTATCACTGTACATTGATCTGTATATATACACACAGCTCGAGAGTTGGCCAAAAAAAATCAGCTTTCCAAAACCTTTTGTTGAAACCTTATACCAGCCACGTGCCAAGCTAAAGACATCCAGCTAAAGTGGAACTATAAGTCCCAGCAGCCCTGACAGCCAATGGTTGGGACTGCTAGGACATTTTATCCTATCATTGTACTCTGATCCAGGGGTGGACTGACAACTCATGGGGCCCCCAGGCAATTGGGGATCATGGGGCCCCTGTGTCCTTGCCCAAACTCAAAAAAGCCTATGAAAAAGGTACCAGGGGCATCTCATGGGGCCCCCTACTGACCCCAGGACCTCGGGCAGTGCCCGAGTTTCCAAATGGTCAGTCCACCCCTGCTCTGATCTGGTCTTCTATACACACACACAGTTCACAAATTGGCCAAAACCAGAACCGTCAGCTTTCCAAGATCTTTTGTTTATATAGGAGGAGGAAACCTTACACCAGTCATGTACCAATCTAAAGCCAGATCCAGCTAAAGAGGAACTATAAGTCCCAGAGGCAATGATAGCCAAAGGCTGGAATTGCTAGGACGACTCTTAATCCTATCACTGTACTCTGATCTGGTCTTGTATATAGACACACTGTTCAAGAATTGTCCAAAATCAGAACCATCAGCTTTCCAAAATCGTTTGTTTCCATATGGTGAAACTTTGCACCAGTCACGTGCCAATCTAAAGCCAGATCCAGCTAAAGTGAAACTTTACATCCCAGAAACACCAACACCCAAAGGTTGCATCTGCAGGGACACTCAGTTCCCAAATTTTGGATCTGCTAGGAAATTTGGTTCCCAAATTTGAATCTGATAGGATATTTGGTTCCAAATGTTGGAACTGGTAAGACATTTGGTTCTCAAATTTGGATCTGCTAGGACATTGGGTTCCAAATGTTGCATCTGATAGGACATTTGGTTCCAAATGTTGTATCTAGTAGGACATTTTGCTCCAAATGTTGTATCTGTTAGAACATTGGGTCCCACATTTTGTTGTTGCCTTCTGGGACTTGTGGCTCCTCAAGCATTAAGGAATGCAAGCTTGCGCTGATATCTAAAGCCAGAGCTAACTAAAAATGAACTATAAGTCCCAGCAGCAATAACAGCAATGAATTGCTAGGTCAACTCTTTATCCTATCACTGTATTCTGATCTGGTCTTGTATATAGGCACACAGTTTAAGAATTGTCCAAAATCAGAATCACCAGCTTTCCAAAATCTTTTTTTCTATATCTGGAAACCTTACGCCAGTCATGTGGCAATCTAAAGCTAGATCCCGCTGTGGTGGAACTATAAGTCCAAAGGCTGGATATGCAGGGACATTTGGTTCCCAAAGGTTGGATCTGGTAGGACATTTGGTTCCCAAATTTGGATCTGCTAGGGTATTTGGTTCCCGAATGTTGGGTCCGATAGGACATTTGGTTCCCAAATTTGGATCTGCTAGGGTATTTGGTTCCCGAATGTTGTGTCCGATAGGACATTTGGTTCCCAAATTTGGATCTGCTAGGGTATTTGGTTCCCGAATGTTGGGTCCGGTAGGACACTTGGTTCCCAAATTTGGATCTGCTAGGGTACTTGCTTCCTGAATGTTGGGTCCGGTAGGACATTTGGTTTCCAAATTTGGATCTGCTAGGGTATTTGGTTCCCGAATGTTGGGTCCGGTAGGACATTTGGTTCCCAAATTTGGATCTGCTAGGGTATTTGGTTCCCGAATGTTGGGTCCGATAGGACATTTGGTTCCCAAATTTGGATCTGCTAGGGTATTTGGTTTCCAAATGTTGGGTCCGATAGGACATTTGGTTCCCAAATTTGGATCTGCTAGGGTATTTGGTTTCCAAATGTTGGGTCCGGTAGGACATTTGGTTCCCAAATTTGGATCTGCTAGGGTATTTGGTTCCCAAATGTTGGGTCTGGTAGGACATTTGGTTCTAAATGTTGGATCTGGTGGGAAATCTGGTCCCACATTTTGCTGTTGTCTGCTGGGACTTGTGGCTCCTCAAGCATTAATGAACCACAGCTTGCACTGACATCTACAAGCACGCCTTAGACCACAAAGCTTGCAATCCATCCAGTAATGGATTGCAATAAACTATATCACTGGATCCTTCTCAAGGTCAAAATGAGAGGAGAAGACAACAGCGAAACATCATCAACAGAAGAAAAAAGGTCAGAAAGAACAACTTTAGAAATATTGGCTTTATATAAAAAAATATGTTGCAAAAGAGATGATGCAATTGGCCGAACAATAGTCAATATCAATAAGACGCTTTTCTACGTTTTAAGCCCCCACCCACTTCCACAAACAGAGGTGGAGGAGAGCTGGGAAAAAAAAAGAGAACAAGTGTTCTTCCACAGAACTTACCTAATAGGCGCTGTGAATTTTGCAGCTGCTCGGCGCGAGCTGTCTCCTTAAAGAGTCCTCCAAGGGGAGGAGGGGGGACACCGGGACAATACTCAGATCTCGGGCCCCGCACCTTATTCATGTCACACACACAATGCTCTGGCCTGCACAACAGCTAAAAGAGAGGGAATGGGAGCCACACGGCTCAGAGATACAAAACATTACCAAATGAGACAGGGCGGAATAGAGAGGATGAAAAATGAAGAGGAACACAAGGAGGAACGAGCGAGAGGAGAAAAGTGAGAAGGGAGGCAGGAGGAGAATGGAGGCTTTCAGGATGGTAGAGAAGACAGTTAGTGAAATGAATGGAGGCTGTGGATGGGCAGTACGAGAGAGACGGTACACAAAAGATGGGCCAGGGGCTCCCAGAGAAGACGGGAGGATGAGTACCCGGGCAGAGAGGCAATGATGGAGGACGGAGATGGGAGCGGCAGGGAAGAGTGTGTGTAGGATGGGGGGTCTGGTACCCTCTCCCTGCCACCGTAAGCGCCCTAGAATATCGCCCTTCTCCGTCACAATCACAGCACTTGTCACATCAAAAGAGGTTACCATGACAACAGTTCCATGTTACAGAGGGAAGGCGTGACCGCACAAAAAAAGGCGTCCTCCCTCCCTGCCCCCACCCAAAGACCGACCAACAACTCCCATCTTCACCCCCTCCATCCCTGCAGCTGGATGACACCTCCCCCACCACCACCCCACCGAGAGCCCACCCCCCACATTAACCTGTAATCAATACAATAAGACAGGGACCTTAAAACAGGAATTAACACACCACAGAGAGAGAAAACATCCTGAAAATGTCACATACAGACATAGAATGTTCCCGACTGTCACTTACAGACATAGAATGTTCTCGACTGTCACTTACAGATATAGAATGTTCCTGACTGTCACTTACAGACATAGAATGCTCCTGACTGTCACTTACAGATATAGAATGTTCCCGACTGTCACATCCAAACACACAGCATCCCTGACTGTCACATCCAGACACACAGCATCCCCGACTGTCACTTACAGACATAGAATGTTCCCTGACTGTCACATCCAGACATAGAATGTCCCCAACTGTCAAATCCAGACACACGACATCTCCGACTGTCACATCCAGACACACAACATCTCTGACTGTCACATCCAGGCATAGAATATCCCCGACTGTCACATCCAGACACACAGCATCCCCGACTGTCACATCCAGACGTAGAATATCCCCGACTGTCACATCCAGACACACAGCATCCCCGACTGTCACATCCAGACACACAGCATCCCCTACTGTCACATCCAGACACACAGCATCCCCGACTGTCACATCCAGACGTAGAATATCCCCGACTGTCACATCCAGACACCCAGCATCCCCGACTGTCACATCCAGACACACAGCATCCCCGACTGTCACATCCAGACACACAGCATCCCCGACTGTCACATCCAGACACACACCATCCCCGACTGTCACATCCAGACACACAGCATCCCCGACTGTCACATCCAGAAACACACCATCCCCGACTGTCACATCCAGACATACAGCATCCCCGACTGTCACATTCAGACACACAGCATCCCTGACTGTCACATCCAGACACACAGCATCCCTGACTGTCACTTCCAGACACAGAATGTTCCCAACTGTCCCACCCAGACGAACAACATCTCCGACTGTCACATCCAGACACATAGCATCCCCGACTGTCACATCCAAACACACAGCATCCCTGACTGTCACATCCAGACAGAATTTCCCTGACTGTCACATCCAGACATAGAATGTCCCCAACTGTCAAATCCAGACACACGACATCTCCGACTGTCACATCCAGGCATAGAATATCCCCGACTGTCACATCCAGGCATAGAATATCCCCGACTGTCACATCCAGACACACAGCATCCCCGACTGTCACATCCAGACATAGAATATCCCCGACTGTCACATCCAGACACACAGCATCCCCGACTGTCACATCCAGACACACAGCATCCCCGACTGTCACATCCAGACACACAGCATCCCCGACTGTCAAATCCAGACACACAGCATCCCCGACTGTCACATCCAGACACACACCATCCCCGACTGTCACATCCAGACGTAGAATATCCCCGACTGTCACATCTAGACACACAGCATCCCTGACTGTCACATCCAGACACACAGCATCCCCGACTGTCACATCCAGACACACAGCATCCCCGACTGTCACATCCAGACGTAGAATATCCCCGACTGTCACATCCAGACACACAGCATCCCTGACTGTCACATCCAGACACACAGCATCCCCGACTGTCACATCCAGACATAGAATATCCCCGACTGTCACATCCAGACACACAGCATCCCCGACTGTCACATCCAGACATATAAAATCATCGACTGTCACATCCAGACATAGAATATCCCCAACTGTCACATCCAGACGTAGAATATCCCCGACTGTCACATCCAGACACACAGCATCCCCGACTGTCACATCCAGACACACAGCATCCCCGACTGTCACATCCAGACATACAGCATCCCCGACTGTCACATCCAGACATAGAATATCCCCGACTGTCACATCCAGACATAGAATATCCTCAACTGTCACATCCAGACATAGAATATCCCCGACTGTCACATCCAGACACACAGCATCCCCGACTGTCACATCCAGACACACAGCATCCCCGACTGTCACATCCAGACACACAGCATCCCCGACTGTCACATCCAGACATACAGCATCCCCGACTGTCACATCCAGACACACAGCATCCCTGACTGTCACATTCAGACATAGAATGTCCCCGACTGTCACATCCAGACACACAGCATCCCCGACTGTCACATCCAGACATAGAATATCCCCGACTGTCACATCCAGACATAGAATATCCCTGACTGTCACATCCAGACATAGAATATCCCTGACTGTCACAACCAAACACACAGCATCCCCGACTGTCACATCCACACATAGAATATCCCTGACTGTCATATCTAGACACACAACATCTCTGACATACAACATCTCCGACTGTCACATCCAGACACACATCTATGATATACAACATCTCCGACTATCACATCCAGACACACAACATCTCTGACTGTCACATCCAGACACAGAACTTTTTCGACTGTCACTTCCAGACACAGAATGTTCCCGACTGTCCCACCCAGACGAACAACATCTCCGACTGTCACATCCAGACACATAGCATCCTCGACTGTCATATCCAGACAGACAACATCCCTGACTGTCACACCCAGACAGACAACATCCCCGACTGTCACATCCAGACACACAGCATCCCCGACTGTCACATCCAGACATAGAATGTCCCCGACTGTCACATCCAGACACACAACATCCCTGCCTGTGACTTTCAGACATAGAATATCCCCAACTGTCACATCCAGGGACACATCTCCGACTATCACTTTCAGATACAGAATGTCCCCGACTGTCACATCCAGACACACAATATCCCCGACTGTCACATCCAGACACACAATATCCCCGACTGTCACATCCAGACACACAATATCCCCGACTGCCAAGATACGCTCCTTCCTCACCCCAGACACCACCAAACTTCTAGTACACTCCCTCATCATCTCACGCCTTGACTACTGCAACTCCCTCCTCACCGGCATACCCAAGTGCAGGCTCTCCCCACTCCAGACCATCCTGAACTCAGCTGCCAGACTCATCCACCTCACCACCCGCTCCACCTCTGCCACCCCCCTCTGCCTCTCCCTCCACTGGCTCCCGATTGCCCAACGCATCAAATTTAAACTCCTAACCATGACCTACAAAGCCGTTCACAACACTGCCCCTGACTACCTCACCAACCTGATCACCAAGTACCACCCTACCCGTACCCTTCGCTCCTCACAGGACCTCCTTCTATCCTGCTCCCTGGTCTCCTCCTCCCATGCACGACTGCAGGACTTCTCCAGGTCCTCCCCCATCCTCTGGAACTCACTGCCCCAATCCATCAGACTGTCGCCTTCCCTCTTCACATTCAGGCGCTCCCTCAAAACCCATCTCTTCAGGGAAGCCTACCCCACCCTCACCTAACGGCCATCCTCCCTCATTCCTCCCACCACTTCATCCCCCTCAGCCACTTCCTACTGTACCTTTACCCCCTCCCTCCTAGATTGTAAGCTCGAAAGAGTAGGGCCCTCTTACCCCTCGTACGTTGTTTGTTGTTGTTGTACTGTGCCATGTATTGTCCCCCCTATTGTACAGCGCTGAGCAAACCCTTTGGCGCTATATAAACTCGTAGTAATAATAATAATAATAATAGAATGTCCTCGACTGTCACACCCAGACACACAATATCCCTGACTGTCACATCCAGACATAGAATGTCCTCGACTGTCACACCCAGACACACAATATCCCTGACTGTCACATCCAGACATAGAATGTCCCCGACTGTCACATCCAGACATAGAATGTTCTCGACTGTCACACCCAGACACACAATATCCCCGACTGTCCCATCTAGACATAGAATGTCCCCGACTGTCACATCCAGACATAGAATGTTCTCGACAGTCACGTCCAGACACACAGCTTCCCCAACTGTATGGATAAACTGAGCACCTCGCTATGATGGGAGACATATTGTCAGTGTATGTTTGAACATTCAGGGAGAGGAAAGTGAGAGGAGACAATCTGTTTAGGAAGAGCTTAGTGGTAAACATTGTGCACCAAAATGACTAGATATGTATCCTTCTATCAGCACAGTATAATTAAAAACTAGGATGAAGTAGTGGTAAGACCACACAACATGGCCAACCCCCCCACTCCCTCCTTCCCAACCAAATCAAGTACAGAAACACCAAAATAAAATTATACAACCAAAGTACATTATTGATTTGGCCATTCGTCAATGTTTATTTATTAAAAACTTGTCATCTACACTCACCGGCCATTTTATTAGGTAGACCTTACTAGTACCGGGTTGGACCCCCTTTTGCCTTCAGAACTGCCTTAATTCTTCTTGGCATAGATTCAACAAGGTGTTAGAAACATTTCTCAGAGATTTTGCTCCATATTGACATGATAGCGTCACGGAGTTGCTGCAGATTTGTCGGCTGCACATCCATAATGCAAATCTCCTGTTCCACCACATCCCAAAGGTGCACTATTGGATGGAGATCTGGGGACTGTGGAGGCCATTGGAGAACTCATTGTCATGTTCAAGAAACCAGTTGGAGATGATTTGAGCTTTGTGACATGGTGCATTATCCTGCTGGAAGGAGCCATCAGAAGATGGGAACACTGGAGTCATAACTGGATGGACATGGTCAGCAAAAATACTCGGTTAGGCCATGAATGATGCTCAGTTGGTACTAAGGGGCCCAAAGTGTGCCGAGAAAATATCTTCCACACCATTACACCACCACCACCAGCCTGAACCGTTGATACAAAGCAGGATGGATCCGTGCTTTCGTGCTGTTTGTGCCAAATCCTGACCCGACCATCTGAATGTCGCAGCTGAAATCGATACTCATCAGACCAGGCAACATTTTTCTAATATTCTATTGTCCAATTTTTTGAGCCTGTGCGAAGTGTAGACTCAGTTTCCTGTTCTTAGCTGACAGGAGTAACACCCAGTGTGGTCTTCGGCTGCTGTAGCCCATCTGCTTCTAGGTTCAATGTGTTGTGCATTCAGAGATGGTATTCTGCATACCCTGGTTGTAACGAATGGTTATTTGAGTTTCTGTTGCCTTTTTATCATCTCGAACCAGTCTGCCCGTTCATCTCTGACATCTGACATCAACGAGGCATTTTCATCTACACAACTGCCGCTCCCTGGATATTTTCTCTTTTTTGGACCATTCTCTGTAAACCCTAGAGATGGTTGTGCATGAAAATCCCAGTAGATCAGCAGTTTTTGGCACCAACAACCATGCCACATTCAAATTTACTTAAATTCCCTTTATTCCCTATTCTGATGCACAGTTTGAACTTCAGCAAGTCGTCTTCATCACGTCTAGATGCTTAAATGCATTGAGTTGCTGCCATGTGATTGGCTGATCAGCAATTTGTGTTACCAAGCAATTGAACAGATCTACCTAATAAAGAGGTCGGTGAGTGTATAAGGTGTGTTGCCCTTGAAGCCACTGGCAGAAGACCCCTACAGTAGTGCTTGACCCCTTGCTATTTGTTAATCAAGAGATTACCTAGCAGCCCCACAAGAGCCAAATTGGTTTTTGCAGTGGAATTTGCAGATTGCAAATATTTATATGGATTTCCCGAACCCTTGGTGAATTGAATCTTAGTGGGTTCTCTCATTTCTAATGCAGACACACAACATCCTGGACCTAAGGCTAATCTTGCCACGTGGCCACACAACCCACAGCCTAGGTCGTCATTAATGCTGGGGTTGGTACTGACCCAGGGTTAGTATGTGTCCTTGTGCCTTTCTTCATCTTTCTCTTGTCATGACCAATCACAAGACCTGAGGTACCAGTAGAAGGGGAAGTTTCACCTTACAGGGGCTTGTTCCGAGAGGTGGTCTGAAAAATCAGGCATGGGGTGGGGAAAGCAATTCTGCAAATCTTAGCAAACAGCCCACTTGCAGTTTTCCTTCATCCCTCCCCATAGCCCACTTCAGTGCTTTCTACTCATTTCTGTGCTCCCAGCCTTCTTCACAGCCCCTACAGTGCTCCCAGGCCAATACACTACCTTCCCAGTCTCCTGCAGCATCCCCAACCCCATCATAGCCCCTTGCAATGTGCTTCAGCCCTGTTCACCCCCCCCCCCCCCCAACTACCCTCAGCAACCTTCAGACATCTTCAATGACAACCAATCCCTTGGAGTGTCCCTCAGCCCCATCTGCTCAACCCATTGCAGGGTCCCCTAGCCTTTCCCAGTGTGTGCTGGTGAATTGGGATGGGGGGGTCTACAAGAGTAAAAATTCTGGACGTGCCCTAAGGTTAGAAGATTCTGGATTCAAGTTCATTCTGATTTTTACGGTGATCATGATTAATGTTCTTAAGAACCCCATAACGAACCTATTATTGGTGTCTCCAGGTTAGCTCAGACCTTAATTTATTTTATGTTTCTAACAGCTAAAATTACAATTGCTACTGCTTGGAAGGGTCCAGTGGTTGACTTGACGTTGTTTAAATGTAAACTCTTTTGGATTATGGTTAATGAGAAAATGGTCAGCATACTGAGGGACATTTCTGCTAAGTTTGAGCGGGTCTGGAATCCATGGATTGATTACCTGCAAACTGGGTCCTAATATTGATATGTGATTTGTTTCAGTTCCATGGGGCAGGTCGCGTGGGTGGCCTCTTTGAATTCCGATTCGATACTTTTCAAATTCAATTCAAATTTTCCAAATTGAATTCAATTTAACCAATTTGGAAAATTTTAATCAAATTCCAAAACGAATAAACAAAACAAATTCAGAAAACGAATCAAATGAACTTAACTAAACAAGATTAACTTTTTTCGTTGTGCACATGTCTACTGCCATTCCTATATGGACAGCATGTCACCCATGTCTCTCTTCCTGTCTTGGCCTCATGACCCTGGCTACTCCCTTTGTGGATCCAACCATCTCTGCACTCCTGACCTCTATGTACACACTGACAACCTTCTTTTTCTACTAAAGTTTTTGCATTATCTCTAGACTAGATGTTTTTTAATACTGTGTATACTGTGTAAGGAACAAGCAATGTCCACACAACTCCCGTTAACTGTTGACATTACTCAAAATAAAGTTCTAAATTCAAAAAGTCTCCCATCATGATGGGATCACCTTCTCTAAGGCAGCCATTCTCAACCTTCTCAACATAGAGAACCCTTAAAGTACTTTCTGGTTTCCGGGAACCCCTGCTAAAATTACTATATGTACAACTCATGATATATTAGTGTGATGGTCAATGGTGTCAGTGGGAAGGTATCTAAAAGGCAGACGTTGCTCATTGCTCAAGGCACCCCTAGCAAACTCTGGAGGAACGCTAGTGTTCCATGGAACCCTGGTTGAGAAACACTACATTAGTGTGATGGTCAGTGGGAAGAATGCTCCTTACATTTGTGGTCAATGAGAAAAATTCCCCCCTTACAGATAGCTAAAAAGAAGAATGGTGTCAGTGGGAACATATCTGAGAGGCAGACATTGCTCATTGCTCAAGGAACCCCAAGCAAACTCTGGAGGAACGTTAGGGTTCCATGGAACCCTGGTTGAGAAACACTATATTAGTGTGATGGTCAGTGGGAAGAATGCTCCATACACTTGTGGTTATTGGGAAGAATTAACCCTTACAGATGAAGAAAATGATCAATGGTGTAAGTGGGAACGTATTTGAGAGGCAGAAAATGCTCATTGCTCAAGGAACCCCTAGCAACCTGTGAAGGAACCCTAGAGGTCCGTGGAACCCTGGTTGAGAAACCCTGTATTAGACAATTTGACACTTTCAACTCCATAGCAGCAGTTTGGGGAAGGTGCTTGTCTGTTCAAGCATGAATATACCCCTGTGTACAAATCCAGCTCCATGAAGACATGGTTTGATGAGTTTGCTGTGGAGGAACTTTGTGGTTATTGGGAGGAATTACCCCCTTACAAATACAGTAGCTAATAAGATCAAAGGTGTCAGTGGGAACTTAACTGACAGGCAGAAATTGCTCATTGCTCAAAGAACCTCTGGAGGAACCCACGGATTCCATGGAACCCCTGTTGAGAAACCCTGCTCCAAGGCCACATGTAGCATCAATGGCTCTCGTTTATCACCCTAACTATCACAGAGTAGGCACATTTGATGACCTTGGGGAAGCATAGCCAAGGATTCTATAATCCACTGGGCTCACAGCACCTGGACACTACCTGGTGTCTTATCATTCACCAACTGCTCAGGAGAGAGACAGAACACAACCTCTCACCATCTAGGTCTCCACAATTCTATGCCACTCGTGCCAATGTGGTCTCTTTTGATAGGGAAAGTCCACCATTAACAAAGAGAGCAGGATCTTTTTATCGGAGATGACCAGCATTCCTATTTAGAACTCCATTACAATAATTCAGGAGCTAGAAGGCAATGGGGTTGATTTACTAAAGGCAAATAGACTGTGCACTTTGCAAAGTGCAGTTGCTCCAGAGCTTAGTAAAATGAGATGAAGCCCTGCTGATGTCCATCATCCAATCATGTGCAAACAAAAATGCTGTTTTTTTTCTATTTTCCATGCACATGATTGGGTAAAATCTGCAAAGTGAATCTTTATCTCATTTACTAAACTCTGTGGCAACTGCTCTTGCAGAGTGCAACTGCACAGTCTATTTGCCTTTATTAAATCAACCCAAATGTTTGCTTTCTGCAGGACTTCAAGCAACTGACAAGGCAGCAGATGTCAAACCTCATGAGGCCTCTCACCACTTACTCTTACTTCCAAGATTCATCCATAGACACAGTAAGTAAGGCTATATAAGGGAGTCAATAAAAAAATATTTATAGGTGAGCGTGAATATTTCAGAAATTCTAAGAATACCTGTTTAGATTCCTTAAATTCCCAGATGTTACTCTCGAACTAACCTGATGACCTGTGCTTTATGCCTCATTGATGTACATTTTTTTTCCTTTTGAATTGATTCACTACACCCCAATGAATATTTGTCCACCCTACAATAAAGCTGCTTTAATAGCTTGCAAATGACAGGTTTTGTGGCTGGTGAGGCGAGAACATTTCATTATCTGTAGGAACATTCCCAATTTACACAAGAATTGTACATAGCTTTATATGAAACTGTCAGCAAAGGGAGCTTCGTGTTTAACAGACATAACAGTGTTGGAATTATAATGACCAGAAGTCCAAATCCTATGTGGAGACCAGAACTTCACAACTAATATATGCCAGAAAGTAAGTGGTCACCCCATCAAATGATTGAGTTCTGGTGTTTCCAGCAAAGGATACTGTCACTGCTACAGAATATATACAGACATGTTAGGCCAGCCTCTCTCAACGTTTTTTAACACAGAGAAACCCTTGAAATAACTTTCAGGTCTCAGGGAACCCCTGCTTAAAAAATCACTATATCTACACCCCATGATATATTAGTGTGATGGTGAGTGGGAAGAATGCTTCTTACATTTGTGGTCATTGGGAAGAATTATGCCCCTTACATATAGCTAAAAGATCAATGGTGTCAGTGGGAACTTATCTGAGAGGCAGACGTTGCTCATTGCTGAAGGAACCCCTAGCAAACTCTGGAGGAACGCTAGGGTTCCATGGAACCCTGGTTGAGAAACACTACATTAATGTGATGGTCAGTGGGAAGAATGCTCCATACACTTGTGGTCATTGGGAAGAATTACCCCCTTACAGATAGCTATAAAGATCAATGGTGTCAGTGGGAACATATCTGAGAGCCAGACATTGCTCATTGCTCAAAGAACCCCTAGCAAACTCTGGAGGAACGCTAGGGTTCCATGGAACCCTGGTTGAGAAACACCACATTAGTGTGATGGTCCGTGGGAAGAATGCTCCTTACATTTGTGGTCATTGGGAAGAATTAGCCCCTTACAGTTAGCTAAAAAGATCAATAGTGTCAGTGGGAACATATCAGAGAGGCAGACATTGCTCATTGCTCAAGGAACCCCTAGCAAACTCTGGAGGAACGCTAGGGTTCCATGGAACCCTGGTTGAGAAACACCACATTATTGTGATGGTCAGTGGAAAGAATGCTCCATACACTTGTGGTCACTGGGAAGAATGACCCCTTACAGATAGCTAAAATGATCAATAGTGTCAGTGGGCATGTATTAGAGAAACCCTTGAAATAACCTCTAGCAAACTCTGGAGGAACGCTAGGGTTCCATGGAACCCTGGTTGAGAAGCACTACATTAGTGTGATGGTCCGAGGAAAGAATACTCCTTACATTTGTGGTCATTGGGAAGAATTACCCCCTTACAGTTAGCTAAAAAGATCAATGGTGTCAGTGGGAACCTATCTAAAAGGCAGACGTTGCTCATTGCTCAAAGAACCACTAGCAAACTCTGGAGGAACGCTAGGGTTCCATGGAACCCTGGTTGAGAAACACCACATTATTGTGATGGTCAGTGGAAAGAATGCTCCATACACATGTGGTCATTGGGAAGAAATACCACTTAAGATTGCTAAAATGATAAACGGTGTTAGTGGGCACATATTAGAGAGGCAGAAAATGCTCACTGCTCAAGGAACCCCTAGCAACCTGTGGAGGAACCCTAGAGTTCTGTGGAACCCTGGTTGAGAAACCCTTTTTTAGACAATTGGACACTTCAAACTCCATAGCAGCAGTTTGGGGGAAGGAGCATGAATATACCCCTGTGTACAAATCCAGCTCCATAAAGACATAGATTGATGAGTTTGCTGTTGAGGAACTTTAGAGTCTTGCCTAGAGACCTGACCTCAAATCTACTGAACACCTTTGGGATGTATTGGAATGCCAATTGTGAGCCAGGTCTTCTCATCCAACATCATTACCTGACCTCACAAATGTTTTTTTTTTGTTTTTTGCTTAATCAGTACAAATTCCCACAGACACACTTCAAAATCTTGTGGAATGTCTTCCAAGACGCGTGGAGGCCATTATAGCTGCAAAGAGAAATATGGATTTCCAACATTTCCAACATGTTATGACCAACAACCTCATATAGCTGTGACGGTCAGGTTTGCATATATTTTTGCCTATCCAGTAGACACAAGATATGTTATTGTAAATGATTGAGATTAGTAAAAATTGTATGTAAATGACTGAGGCGCACGGTCCTTTTCAGTTCCTCTGCTGTAATATCAGATTTTGATATCACTGCCTATAAAGGTGGTGATTGGCTATTTGTCACTATCGGTGACTGACTGATCCTGCTATTTGTTACCCACACTGAGTAAAACAGATCTGAATGGCAAGGGGTGAATGGCCTTAAAGAGAAACTGGAGCCTTAAAGGGGTTATAAAGCCTAAACCTTTTGTCACCTTAACCACTTGCCCTCCAGAGGATTTACCCCCCTTAATGACCAGGCCTCTTTTTGCTACTCGGCGCTGCACTAATTCAACTGATAATTGCGCGGTCATGCAATGCTGCACCCAAATGAAATTTACGTCCTTTTTTTCACACAAATAGAGCTTTCTTTTGGTGTAATTTGATCACCAGTGCGCTTTTTATTTTTCACGCTATAAACATAAAAAGGCCAAAAATTTTGAAGAAAAACAATATTTTTTACTTTCAGCTATAAAAAATATATAGTAAACTCAAAGTTGGTTATAAATTTAGGCCAAAATGTATTCTGCTACATGTTTTTGGTAAAAAAAATCCCAATAAGTGTATATTGATTGCTTTGTGTGGAAGTTATAGCGTCTACAAACTATGGTATAGATACTGCAATTTACGCCATTTTTCTGCTATACAACGCCGTGCTAGTTTAACGGACAATTGTGCGGTCATGCAATATGGTACATAAATGAAATTTACATCCTTTTTTTCCTCCACAAATTGAGCTTTCTTTTGGTGGTATTTGATCGCCTGTGCGGTTTTTATTTTTTGCGCTATAAAAAAAAAGGTTGACAATTTTGAGGAACAAAAAAACTATATTTTGGACTTTTTGCTATAAAACATGTCCAGTAAAAAAAAAATGCAAAAATCAAATTGTCATAAATTTCTGCCAAAATGCATTCTGCGACATGTCTTTGCTAAAAAAAACCCCAATACGTGTAAATTAATTGGTTTACGTGAAAGTTATAGTGTTTACAAATGGCGGGAAAGATACTGGGATTTTTAGGGTTTTTTTTATACTAATAATGGCGGCGATCAGCGAATTATGGCGGCGATCAGCGAATTATGGCAGCGACCAGCGACTTATGGCGGGACTGCGGCGCACATTCTGACATTGGGGGGTACTGACTTGGGGTCACTGACATCCCCAAAAGCACTCATACAGTGATCAGTGCAAAAAAAAAACAAAAACACAGTACTAATGGCAATGGGGAGGAAGGGGTTAACTTTATTTTGCAGGGAAGGGTTATAGGAGTGAGGGGAGTGTTTTACTAGGGGGCGGGGTGTGTACTGGGCGGGACAAGGCTGATCGAGAAAGAGAAACTGTTTGCCGCCGATCGGCGGAGCATAGCCGCTAACGAGCGGCTGTGACCCGGCAACTGACAGCTGCGGTGGTGATCCGCGGGACAAATAGGGTGGCGGCGCGGCTCGCGTGCGCCCCCTATTTGTTTACAAAACACACGTCTTAAAACGTGGTTTTGCCTGTGAGTGCCGCCCTGCCGCCGTATATGTACAGTGGCTGGGCGGCATGCGGTTAAAGGATAAGTTCACCTTTGGGAATATGTTATATGTGCAACCCGTTTTTAGGGTAGAACGTGTAACATGTTCCCCAGGGGCGGACTGACAACTCGTGGGGCTCCCGGGCAATAGGGGATCATGGGGCCCCTGTGCCCTTGCCCAAACTCAAAAAAGCCTATGAAAAAGGTACCAGGGGCATCTCATGGGGCTGCCTACTGACCCCGGGCCCTCGGGCAGTGCCTGAGTTTCCAAATGGTCAGTCCGCCCCTGATGTTCCCATTCCTACAGCAGCTCGGCAATCCAAGCCCTCTGAGCGACAGCAGTTCCATGTACCAGCTGTCACTTTTTGAAAAAAACATGGCTGTGAGGGGCTCCACCCACAGAGCCGCATCATTCATTCATCCTTTGCGGCTGTCAGCTTGTAGTTCTCAATGAACTACCATGGCGCAGTTGAGCGCTCTGGTAGTTCATTGATCCTTCCTGTCAGCGTGTAACTGCCTGCCTATACGATCCATGGACAGACAGATTACACTGACAATATATATAAAACATTAAAACAGCGCAAAAAAAATTTGATTAAAAAATTATAATTATATTAAATACCACTCCAAAAAAAAAAATAAAATTATATATACGATTATAAAAAGTCCCACTCCAGGTAAGTGAAAAAATTATTATATAATAAAAATTATAAAAAAACACATAAAAATTCTTCTTATGTGTTTATCATTTTTTCACTTACCTGGAGTGGGACTTTTTATAATCGTATATATAATTTTTTTTTTTTTTTGGAGTGGTATTTAATATAATTATAATTTTTTAATCAAATTTTTTTGCGCTGTTTTAATGTTTTATATTTTTTTTTTTGGTGTGGGTGTGCACTGATGAGCAGCAGCATTTATTTGTATATCCAATTTGTATAATTTTGGCGCTGGTGATTTATGTTTAAAAGATTACACTGACAAGTCTGCAGGAGTCCTGCATGGCACCAGCAATCTGCTGGTGCTGATGCAATGCTTTGCAGGCTCCTAAATAAAAATATTAAATTAATATTTTTTACCTGCAAAAAAATGTGCAATTATTTTTTTTTAAAAGGTGGACTTATCCTTTAATGCATTCCTTACATTAAGGTAAAAAAATGTTTAGGCAGCTGTATCCCCCCCACCCCCACTTATACTCACCAGAGCCTTCATTTGATCCAGCGCTGTGCCCATCTGCAGCTCTTCTCTCCCTGCACTTCCGGGTCTCAGAAGCTTTGCTGAGGCAGTGGAAGCCATTGGCTCTCGTTGCTGTCAATCAAAGCCAGTGATGTGGGAGAGAGAGTGGGGCTTTCTGCGTCTATGGACACGGACAGTGGAGCAAGCCTGCATGAGTGCTCAGATGGGAAACGGCTTGAGAGGAGGAGCCAGAAGTGTCGGTGGGGGACCTGAGCAGAGAAAGTTCAGGGCAATTCAAGGGCACAGAGCAGGTAAGTATGAACCTGTTTTTTATTTATTTTTTTTAAATGTTGCATGTACAACCACTTTAAATATAAATAATCTGTGAGCAGAAAGGCTCTTTATTGCAGAAGAGATAGCAATGTCTCTTCTGCACTAAAATAAACCTACCTGCCACTACGCAGTTATCTGAAGAATGGACACTGAGCTGCACATGCACAGCTCCGTTTATAATCTGGCACAGTTCCTGTGTGCCATGATGACTGTACTGCATCAGCCAATCAAAACTGATGAAAACCAGCACACAAAAGACGCCGAGGAGGAGTGAGGGACTTCAGACCATTAAAGCAGAGGTAAGTATTGTGGACTTTACTTCCGCCCCAAGGGTGAGTTTAGGCACCCAATGACTAGCGCAGGGTGGGGTATGCATTTTTTTTCTTTACACATAGTTTGAGTTAAGGCTAAAGTATAATATTTTTGCACAAGAATGATTTGTGACTAGCTTTGATCACTAGTAAAATCACTGAGCGTCTATGAACGAGTGGAAGTCAACTTATTTTCGTAATACGAATGGATTAATTGGTTTTCAATGCATTTACAATTTTTTTTTAATCATGTCCCTGTACAGTACTATGCCTTTAAAGTGCACTTTATAAAGAGTTTTGAACTGATAAGATTTTTTTTTTATTTTTTCTGACCTCCGGAACGGATTAATTGGTTTTCAATGCATATAGGAATTAATATTTAATCATGTCCCTGTACAGTATTTATGCCTTTAAAGTGCACTTTATAAAGAGTTTTGAACAGATAAAAGACTTTTATTACTTTTTTCTGACCTCCGGAATGGATTAATTGGTTTTTAATGCATTTACGAATTTTTTTCGCAATATGAACGGATTAATTGGTTTTCAATGCATTTACGAATTAATATTTACTCATGTCCCTGTACAGTATTTATGCCTTTAAAGTGCACTTTATAAAGAGTTTTGAACAGATAAAAGACTTTTTTTTACTTTTTTCTGACCTCCCAAACAGATTAATTGGTTTTCAATGCATTTATGAATTTTTTTCGCAATACGAACGGATTAATTGGTTTTCAATGCATTTACAAATTAAAAATTAATCATGTCCCTGTACAGTATTTATGCCTTTAAAGTGCACTTTATAAAGAGTTTTGAACAGATAAAAGACTTTTTTTGACTTTTTTCTGACCTCCGGAATGAATTAATTGGTTTTCAATGCATTTACAAATTTTTTTCGCAATACGAACGGATTAATTGGTTTTCAGTGCATTTACGAATTAATATTTAATCATGTCCCTGTACAGTATTTATGCCTTTAAAGTGCACTTTATAAAGAGTTTTGAACAGATAAAAGACTTTTTTTTACTTTTTTCTGACCTCCGGAACAGATTAATTGGTTTTCAATGCATTTATGAATTTTTTTCGCAATACGAACGGATTAATTGGTTTTCAGTGCATTTACGAATTAATATTTAATCATGTCCCTGTACAGTATTTATGCCTTTAAAGTGCACTTTATAAAGAGTTTTGGACTGATAAGATTTTTTAAAATTTTTTCTGATCTCTGGAACAGATTAATTGGTTTTTGATGCATTTACAAATGTTTTTCGCAATACAAACTGATTAATTGGTTTTCAATGCATTTATGAATTAATATTTAATCATGTCCCTGTACAGTATTTATGCCTTTAAAGTGCACTTTATTAAGAGTTTTGAACAGATAAAAGACTTTTTTTTTACTTTTTTCTGACCTCCGGAATGGATTAATTGGTTTTCAATGCATTCCTATGGGAAACCGTGTTTCGGTTTACAAATTTTTCGCAATACAAAAAGTCCCGCAGAACACACTGAATTCGTACACCGAGGTACGCCTGTATATACACCGATCAGCCATAACGTTATGACCAGGTAAAGTGAAAAACATTGATTATCTCACGACAATGGCATCTGAAAGTGGGTGGGATATATTAGGCAGCAAGTAAGCATATTGGGGTTGATTTACTAAAGGCAAATAGACGTTGCACTTTGCAAGGTACAGTTGCTCCAAAACTTAGTAAATGAGGTGAAGCTTCACTTTGCAAAGCATACCCAATCACATGCAGGGAAAAGTAAAAGACAAAGAACAGCATTTTTGCTTGCATGTGATTGGATGATGGAAGTCAGCAGAGCTTCTGCTCATTTACTAAACTCTGGAGCAACTGTTCTTTTTTTTTTTTTTTTTTTTAATTTAGTCATTTATTAAATTTTTCATGTTAATACAAAAACCCAGAAAGGGAAATAATTCTCATACGAATAAACATTTATAACATTTCTACCTTTCCCTTACTAAAAACTCTTTTCTTTCCCATCCCACTATTCCCCCTTCCCACCCCTCATCCCCCCTCCTCCCCCTCTGCAGACTCTAACCCATTCTAATCTCTTGAGGCTTGTTAATTTCTTTGCTAACATCCTAGTTCATATTTTCCTATATTTCTCTTTCAATCCTGCTCTTTCCCACTTTTCCCATCTCCTAAAATAAACTCTCATCCTATCTTCCTGCATATGGTATGATTTTTCCATTCTACCTATCTGGTTTACTCTATTAATCCAGTCTTCCTCCTTCGGTACCTCAGCTTTCCGCCAAAACTTGGGTATCAACCCTTTCGCCGCATTCAAGAAGTACCAGATACCTGAATCTTTATATTTATTTACAGATGTCTCCACATTGTGTAGGAGGCACGTCGTTGGGTCTAACCCTATGTCAATTTCAGTTATTTCTTTAATCAATTTGACTATTAACTTCCAAAAAACCTGGATTTTCGGACATTCCCACCATATGTGAAACATCGTGCCCATCTCTCCGCATCCTCTCCAACACATATTTAAATTTTCCCCATTCATCTTGTGCTCTACACTTGGTGTAATGTGCCATCGTGTGACACACTTATAATTAACCTCAACCTCTCTCATACTAACATTATCGTGTATCAATCTAAACATCTTTCTCTGTCTATCTTCATCAAACCCAACTCCCATATCCCTTTCCCATTTTGTGATAAAAATTAACTTTGTGTTTGTGTCTAATTCTGTGAGTATTCTATACACTTTAGAAATACCGTGCTTCCCATCCCTACGTGTCTCTAACAACCTTTCAAACATATTCCACTCCTGTTTTATTCTCAGGGGTTTCGGTAGATTTCCAATAAAACATTTCAATTGATGATATTTCCACTCGTCTATTCTAATAAAAATATCTCCCTTCTTCTCTATTAAATCTTTAAGTGGTCTCAATTCCCCCTCCACCAAAACATCTCTCAGTTGGGTGTCCTCCTTTCTAAACCATCTCCCTGATATCTTATTCTTTCCCGGGGGAAAGTACTCAGTATTTGTGAGAGGCATTAATATAGAGTTAAATTCCCATTTCATATTTTTGTGTAAATTGTCCCATACCCTAAAAACATTTAAAGTATAGGTACTTGTGCTTTCTTTAATTCCCCTGAACTGTGGTGGAACCCATATCATCTGACTCAGTCTAATGCCACTAAGATCATTTTCAATTGTTACCCAACTTTTCCCCTTATAGTTAAATGTCCAGTCATATATTCTAGCTAAAACCACTGCTTTATAATATCTCTTGACATCTGGGAGACCCAATCCCCCTTTCTCTTTAGTCCTACTCAAAGTTTCATATGCTATTCTAGGTTTTTTATTCTTCCATATGTATCTTGTTAACATTTTTTTCATTATCTTAAAGAAGGCTTCTGGAATTTTAATTGGTACCATTTGAAATCTATATAGTATTTTAGGCATAATTACCATTTTGACTAGGTTTATACGTCCTATCCAAGATGGATTTCCTCCTTCTAGTCTTTTTAAGTCTTCCCTGATCTCATTTATCAAAGAGATATAGTTTAATCTATACAAATGCTTAGATGAGGCAGTGAGTTTTATCCCTAAGTATTTTATTTCTTTTTCTTTCCATATAAAGGGGAAATCTTTTTGTAATTTTTCTTTTTCACTCTTTGGTATATTAATATTCAGGATCTCTGTTTTCGATGGATTAATTTTTAAATTTGATAGTTCACCGTACTCTTTCAGAATCTTCATTATATTGGGGAGAGTTATTCGGGGATTCCCCACATAGAACAGTAAGTCGTCTGCAAAAGCCGCTACTCTATGTTCTATGGATTCTATCTGAATTCCCTTTATCGATCCACTATTTCTTATTATTGACAGCAGGGGTTCGAGTGATAATACATATAGCAGAGGGGACAGTGGGCAGCCTTGTCTTGTACCATTAGACATTCCAATGGGTTCTGATCTCTCCCCATTTACCGTGATGATTGCAGTAGGCTCTCTATATAATTTACTTATCCATTCCCGCATTCTATCACCTATCCCCAGCGCTTTTAAGTTGTCCATCATAAAGCCCCAGTCCACTCTATCAAATGCCTTTTCTGCATCGATTGACAAGAGCACCACCGGGGCTTTCCCTTTTCTACTTTTCTGAATAAGCATCAGGGTTCTCAAGCCGTTATCTCTACCTTCTCTCCCCGGTACAAAGCCCACCTGGTCTCCGTGGATCCATTCAGGCATCAGATCCCTCAACCTGTTTGCTAACACCTTTGCATACAGTTTAGTGTCAGTATTCAATAATGAGATAGGTCTATAGCTGGAGCACTGAGATGGATCCTTTCCCTCCTTGTGAATAAGTACCACATGGGCCTGTAGGGATTCTCTCCTCACTTCCATCTCACCTCCTAGAGCATTCATATATTTCTCCAACTTGGGTAACAGTACTTTACTAAATTTCTTATAATACTTAACTGTATAGCCATCTGGGCCTGGGCTTTTTCCTCCCCCTGTGCTTTTTAATGCTATTTTAATTTCTTCCTGGGAAATTTCTGCGTCTAGGAAGTTCAGCTGTGCTTCACTTAGTTTTGGTAATCCCGCATTTTTTAAGTATGTCATCTTTTTTTCATTAATTCCCTCTTGAGCTTCTTTTAGGGGGGCTTGGGGGCTAATATTATATAACTTTTTGTAATACTCCGTAAACACTTTAATAATCTCTTTATTTGAATGGACCAACTGCCCCTTTGAACTTTTTATCTTTTCTATATAGTTCCTATTTTTCTTTTTATTCAAAGCTCTCATTAGATATCTTCCTGGTCTGTCTCCCCATCTATATCTCTCATTCAAAACCCTGTTGTATACTCTTCTCTTCTCCTCATCCATCAACCTCTCTAGCTCATCTTTTTTATCCAGTAACTTCTGTCTCGTATCTTTTGTTATTTTCTTCTTATGGATCTGCTCCAAGTCCGATATTTCTTTTAATAGCCCACTGACCCTCTCTCTTCTCTCCTTTTTCTTCCTTGCTCCTGTCGCAATCAGGATTCCTCTTATGAATACCTTATGGCTTTCCCAGACTGTAGCTATCGATACTTCCTCTGTTTCGTTCTCCTTAAAGTATGCCTTAATCTCTTTCTCAATTTTCTGAACTACATCCTCATCCAGAAGAAGAGCCTCATTTAATCTCCACCCCAATCCTCCAGTCCACCTTCTTCCCCATCCCATTTTCATTACGACCGGAGCATGATCCGAGAACGTCCTTGTCTCTATGTCAATTTTAACCAGATGATCTATAAGTTGGTGGTCTATTAAGATGTAATCTAATCTCGAGTATATCTCGTGTGCATTAGAGAAGAAAGTATAGTCTCTGTCTTTCATATGCGTTATTCTCCAGGTGTCCACTAGTTGATATTCATGCATCACTTTTTTCAAAGCTCTCAGAGATCTACTCCCCTCTCTTTGCACAGAAGAGGTATTATCCTTTTGTGGGTCCATACAGAAATTTAGGTCTCCAGCTACTATCAAACGCCCTTTTTTAAATTCCATTAATTTTTTCAACAGGCCCTTCATATACATCTCCGGGTTTTTATTAGGGCAGTATATATTGGCTAAAGTGCACTCAATCCCCTGAAGTCTACCCTTTAAGAATAAAAACCTCCCCTCCGGGTCGGTTCTTCTATCCTCCAGCTCAAATCTCATATTCTTTGCCAGACCTATTGCAACCCCTTTTGCTCTTTTAATTGGAGAATCTGCATAGTACCATATTGGGTAGTGTTTGGATTTCAATTTCACATTTGCCTCTATCTCAAAATGCGTCTCCTGTAAAAATACCACTGACGTCGCCCTATGATGTAACTCATTAAACAACCTAAATCTCTTCCCTGGACAACTCAGCCCGTTCACATTATACGTTATAAACTGTATTTCTTCCATCATTCCCAATTAACTCCATCTCTCTTCCAGATTGCCTCTTCCTCTTTATCCCTTCTGTCCTGCAGAGTATTAACCCAATACCTCCTCCCCTCCCTCCCACCCAAATCCCGTCTCTTCCCCCCTCCCTCCCAGACCACCCCCCCGCCCCACCCCCCCACCCCACCCCCTTTTAGGCCTTCTACCTGCCTTTCAATCATTTGTGGTGAAGATACCACCTTTGATTTTTTGTTTAAACCTTGGGGTTAAACTCCTCCCATGTACGACTTACCCACGCTCCAACCACCACCAATTCCCTCGCTTCCTTAAAATTTTTTAACCTTAACGGGACACTTTGGGGAGAAAGTTAGGGGACAAGAGAAAAAAAAAAAAAAAAAAAAAAAATACTCACTCTATCCCAACTAACTCCTCACTACCTCCCCCCTACCTACTTCCTGCCATACTTCTTTTCCCCCAATACCTATTTCAATCTCTGTTTCCCACCCACTAATCCTCATTCTCTGCAATTCCAGTCTGTCACAGAAGTCTCTTAAGTCCTCGGGAAATCTCATGTATGCTGTAACACCGTTCTTCCATCCGATCAGACACTCTGGGTTACCCCATCTATAATGGACATTTCTTGCTCTCATCTGCTCTAACAGGGGCCTCAATGCTCTTCTTCTCCACAAAGTCTCGTACGATAGATCCGCAAAAATCTGGATATTTATATCTCCATAATTAATAGAAGTTCTTCCTTTAATCCTTCTCCAAATCTCTTGCTTATCTCCATGATTTTGCAGCTGAACAATCAAATCTCTTGATTTTTCCTTCCCGATACCTTGTTGGGGCTTTCCTGATCTAAAGACTCCATCCAGTTTAATTACCTCTGTTTCAGGTCTATCCATAATATAGTTTAACATTTTACAGACTTTTTCTTGCAGTTCTCCCCCTTTCAGGATATCAGGGAATCCTCTTATCCTCAAGTTGTTTCTCCTAGACCTGTTCTCATGTACTTCTATTTTATACTGCAGTTGTTTTTGCATATTCCTCATCAAAGCGGACCTTTTTCCTAAGTCTGAAATGATATGGGTATGTTTGTTGATATTTCCCTCTATTTCTTCCGTTCTCTTTAGCAGATGCCCTAGATCCTGACGTATAATTGTCATTTCTTGCTTAATAGTTTTTTCCAAGTCCTTGAACATTACAGTCATCTCTCTTTTGTTCGGCACTTGCAAATCTTTTTCAAGATCTTTCCTCGCTAAGTTTTCTGTCCATTGTTGGCTACTACTATCCAGACCTATTGACAATCTGGGGCTATTCTTCAAGGTAGTTTCCATTTCCCCCTTTTCATTTCCACTATAGGCCCTTTCTGGAGTCGCATTACCCTGGGAAGTAAATTTTTTAATTGAGCCCGTCTGTGACCCTTTAAGCCCACTTCCTTTAGCGCTTTTATTCTTCATATCTTCTGCACTTAGTATAGCTCTTAAAACAGCAGGAGGCTTTAGGCAGTATATTGGGGTATTAATATTAAACAGTCTCTGCCACTTTAACACTTCATTTTCTTATTTCTTTTCCCAGGTCTCTTCTGTAGCCACTTAGTAATTTCTCTTTCCCTTTTCAATTCTGTTTTCACTTTTCCAATCTCCTGGGAATCCCCTTTCTCTCTTTGTTGGTGGTTAGCAGTCCTTCCCACAGTTCAACACAGTTACACAATTATATGTGGGATCATACATATGGACTCACCCTCCTTCACTTGTTCCCTCACCCAGTGAGTCGACTCAGATCTTCAGCCGTCCACTCACCGCACTCATCCAATGTCTCTGGGGGATTCCTGCAGGGTCTTCTGTAGATTTATGAGCTCTGTCGCCTTCCACTCCTGTGCTGCTGATGATTTTATAGATTTACAGCCGGCATCTCTGTTCTCCTGTCAGGGAGCCGGCGTTTGTCAGGGAACCGGCCGGCGCCTCTGTTTCCCAGTGCGGCTTTGCGGCTAGCCAGCGTGGTCACGCCGCTCTGCTCCGTCTCCCCGGCAACCCAACAGCTGGTCCCAGGTCTCCGCGATACAAACACCGCCCGGAGCTCCGCATCCGCACTCGCCGTCTTCTCCCCTCAGCACGCCGGCACCCTCTCCCCCTGGGGACCTCCTCGCTCAGGTAGGGCTTCGGGCATTAAAATGCTCTCGTGGTGGTGGTCTCCTCGTGGGTTATCGGAGAGCACTCACATCGTGCTCTCCGACGCCGCCATGTTTAGGCTTGGAGCAACTGTTCTTGCAGAGAGCAACTGTACTTTGCAAAGTGCACAGTCAATTTTCCTTTAGTAAATCAACCCCATTGTCCTTGAAATTGAAAGCTGAAAAAATGGTCAATGCCATTTGTTGTGCATGAGGCTGCATAGCCGCAGACCAGTCAGGATGCCCATACTGACCCTTGTCCACAGCCAAAAGCACCTACGATGGGCATTTTGTAAAGTGCTGTGCAAACTGCTGGCGCTATATAAATCCAGTATAATAATGTGAGCATCAGAATTGGAGCACAGAGCAATGGAAGAAGGTGGCCTGGTCTGATGGATTACGTTTTCTTTTACATCATGTGGATGGCCGGGTGTGTGTGCTTCACTTACCTGAGGAAGAGATGGAATCAGGATGCAGTATGGGAAGAAGAACATTGGGGAACTGGAGAAAGTACAGAGAAGGGCAACCAAACTGATAAGAGGCAGGGAGGAGATCAGCTATGAGGAAAGATTAGAGGAACTGAATGTACTCTCCCTTGAGAAGAGGAGATTAAGGGGGGATATGATCACCATGTATAATACATAAGGGGGGATATGATCTCAATGTATAATACATAAGGGGGGATATGATCTCCATGTATAATACATAAGGGGGGATATGATCTCCATGTATAATACATAAGGGGGGATATGATCTCCATGTATAATACATGAGGGGGGATATGATCACCATGTATAATACATAAGGGGGGGTATGATCTCCATGTATAATACATAAGGGGGATATGATCTCCATGTATAATACATAAGGGGGGATATGATCTCCATGTATAATAGATAAGGGGGATATGATCTCCATGTATAATACATAAGGGGGGATATGATCTCCATGTATAATACATAAGGGGGGATATGATCACCATGTATAATACATAAGGGGGATATGATCTCCATGTATAATACATAAGGGGGGATATGATCTCCATGTATAATACATAAGGGGGATATGATCTCCATGTATAATACATAAGGGGGGATATGATCTCCATGTATAATACATAAGGGGGATATGATCTCCATGTATAATACATAAGGGGGGATATAGACTCCATGTATAATACATAAGGGGGGATATGATCTCCATGTATAATATATAAGGGGGATATGATCTCCATGTATAATACATAAGGGGGATATGATCTCCATGTATAATACATAAGGGGGGATATGATCTCCATGTATAATACATAAGGGGGATATGATCTCCATTTATAATACATAAGGGGGGATATATACTCCATGTATAATACATAAGGGGGGATATGATCTCCATGTATAATACATAAGGGGGATATGATCTCCATGTATAATACATAAGGGGGATATGATCTCCATGTATAATACATAAGGGGGGATATGATCTCCATGTATAATACATAAGGGGGATATGATCTCCATGTATAATACATAAGGGGGGATATGATCTCCATGTATAATACATAAGGGGGATATTATCTCCATGTATAATACATAAGGGGGGATATTATCTCCATGTATAATACATAAGGGGGGATATTATCTCCATGTATAATGCATAAGGGGGGATATGATCTCCATGTATAATGCATAAGGGGGGATATGATCTCCATGTATAATACATAAGGGGGGATATATACTCCATGTATAATACATAAGAGGGGATATGATCACCAAGTATAATACATAAGGGGGGTATGATCTCCATGTATAATACATAAGGGGGGATATTATCTCCATGTATAATACATAAGGGGGGATATTATCTCCATGTATAATACATAAGGGGGGATATTATCTCCATGTATAATACATAAGGGGAGATATGATCTCCATGTATAATGCATAAGGGGGGATATGATCTCCATGTATAATACATAAGGGGGGTATGATCTCCATGTATAATACATAAGGGGGGATATGATCTCCATGTATAATACATAAGGCGGGATATGATCTCCATGTATAATACATAAGGGGGATATGATCACCATGTATAACACATAAGGGGGGATATGATGTCCATGTATAATACATAAGGGGGGATATGATGTCCATGTATAACACATAAGGGGGGATATGATCTCCATGTATAATACATAAGGGGGGATATGATCTCCATGTATAATACATAAGGGGGGATATGATCTCCATGTATAATACATAAGGGGGGATATGATCACCATGTATAATACATAAGGGGGATATGATCACCATGTACAATACATAAGGGGGGATATGATCTCCATGTATAATACATAAGGGGGGGGGATATGATCACCATGTATAATACATAAGGGGGGATATGATCTCCATGAATAATACATAAGGGGGGATATGATCTCCATGTATAATACATAAGGGGGATATGATCTCCATGTATAAATACATCAGTGGTTCATATAGTGAACCTGGTGTAGAGTTATTCCCCCTGAGGTCATCACAGAGGACAAGGGGGCACTCTTTACGTCTCGGGGGAAAAGAAATTTAATCTCCAAACACGGAAAGGTTTCTTCACAGTAAGAGCTGTGAAAATGTGGAATAGACTTCCTTAAGAGTTGGTTCTGGCCAGCTCAGTGGATTGCTTTAAAAAAGTCCTGGATTGTTTCTTGGATACACAGAATGCAACTGGATACTAACATTTATAGGTAAAGTTGATCCAGGGAATATCCGATTGCCTCTCGGGGGATCAGGAAGGAATTTTTTCCCCTGCAGGAGCATATTGGATGATGCTTTGCTGGGTTTTTTTTTTGCCTTCCTCTGGATCAACTGGATGGACTTTTGTCTTTTTTCAGCCAGACTAACTATGCAACTATGTAAGAAGGCACGGTGTGATGCTTTGGGAAATGTCCTGCTAGGAAACCTTGGGTCCTCCCATTTATGTGGATGTTACTTTGACACGTACCACCTACCTAAACATTGTTGGTGACCAAGTACATGCCTTCATGGAAACGGTATTCCCTGATGGCAGTGGCCTCTTTCAGCAGGATAATGTGCCCGGCCACACTGCACAAATGGTTCAAAAATGGGGAATACAACAATGAGTTTGAGGTGTTGACGTGGCCACCAAATTCTTCAGATCTCAATCCAATCGAGCATCTGTGGGATATGCTGGAAAAACAAGTCCGTTCCATGGAGAAATTGCAACTTACAGGACTTAAAGGATCTACTACCGATGGCTTGGTGCCAGATACCACAGCATACCTTCAGAGGTCTAGTGGCGTCCATACCTCAATGGGTCAGGGCTACCATGGTGGCAAAAGGAGACCTACTCATATTAGGTGGGTGATCATAGTTATTGCTGATCAGTATGCAGGCAGGAGGTGCACTCAGCAGATTTAGCAACAGGAGGCATTTCCATCATGGTGTTTATTATATATCACAAGCACAAAACGACATGAAAAGCTACAGAACGTCTGGCAGAAACAATGTAAAGTTCGGTCCCCCTCACCTGCCCGGTTCCTGTCTGCACGATCCTAACACCCGTCTTGGTTTGTAGGTCTGCCTTCAGAGCCACTGAAAGATAAAGAAAGTGATTTAGGGATGAAGGATAAAACACTAAACCCAGAACAAATAGATTGTCAGCTTTATGTGATACTCATTGATGTTTGATGCTGCAGCAACTGATTAACTTCTCTAGCGGTCTGATTATGTCAGTATTTCTGTGCTCAAAGCGGTACATTTTTTTGCATGGAAATATGTAGTTTTTTTATTGTAGGCCTGTAATTTTTAGGAATAACTCACTGAAATCTGTCCGAACAAGAGTCTAGTAAACATCCCGGATAGGATAAAATTTGAGACACGAAATCATAAATTATAATATAATAAATAATCATAAAAAATGATAATATAATAATAATAAATTTAATTCAATAATATAATCAAACCAAAAACACTGACATTTGAAATAGAGCGCCAAGTTCGCACATCGCTGAGCAAAGTCGCAAAATCGTTTTCAGTGTCTGATGATAAATTTCCCCCACGAATCATTATCACTCAATTCTGCAAGTGGTTCTGATTTACTATCGCTGTTCTCTAGCCGGTCTAAAACCACTTTTGACCTAAAGGGACGCTTTTTGGACGCCATGGACGTTTCTCAGTTTCCAGGCAGAAAGAACAGTAAAAATGCAGGCAGGGCGCAGGACAAAGCACTCGGGACAAAATGTATGTGAAATGGTTTAATACAGGAATGTTATACTATGTGATTTTAGTGATTTTAGTGAATGTCACTTTTTGTCATTTTCAAATTTCCCACCAGTTCCGTCCCCGTATGTCCCGACGTTGCAGGGAATGGAACCCGGAAGACGGATGCCGGCATCGGCCAGAGGAGATTGCCGGGACACTGCAGGAGGGACATCGCGGGAGCGCAGGACAAGGTAAGTGATCGAAGGATCCCGGAGCAGCGCTGCATGGTAAGCCTGAGTGTAGCTCGGGGTTACCGCTTGTGGTACTGAAACTTTACCCCGAGCTACACTCGGGAATACCACCAGGGAGGTTACATCTAACGGGATGCCTGCCACCCGTAGACTTATCTCTATTATTAACATCTGATAGGTTTATTGTGCTCCAGGAAGATAACTTCCGCAGCTCCTATGTTGCTCACTGTTGCCTCAGTTCCTTCAAGAGCAGAATTGCTGAAACTGCTATGCCTGCCCCTCCCCTCCTTCTGCCCATTCACAGAAGCCTTTGTATTATGTGAACTCATTCAAAAAATACCTAGGCTTCTGTGAATGGACAGCATAGGGGAGAGGTGGGCATAGCTGCTGTGTGTGCTTCTCTGCTCTCAAAGCCGGAGTGTGTTCTCCAGGAGTGCAATAAACCTGTCACATACAGGTAACAGAGATAGGTCCTGCAGGTAACAAGCATCTAACTGGACTTAAAGCGATTCAAAAAGTTTTTTTTTCTTTCTGTTAATTAATTTCAGGTACTTATATAGTGCTTTACATATATATTGTACATTCACATCAGTCCCTAACCCTCAAGGGGCATACAACCTAAGGTCCCTAACTCTCATTCATACATACACATACTAGGGCCAATTTAGACAGGAGCCAATTAACCTACCAGCATGTCATTGGAGTGTGGGAGGAAACCCACCCAGGTAAAGGGAGAACATGCAAACTCCAGGCAGGTGGTGCCATGGCTGGGATTTGAACTAATGACCCTAGTACTGCCAACCGGAAGTGCTAACCACTGTGCTGCCCTAACATGACTATATTTATCTGCTGTGTGCAGTGGTTTTGCACAGAGCAGCACCGATCTTCCTCTTCTCGGGTCCCCCATAGGCTCTCCTGGCTCCTCCTGTCTGTCGGGTGTCCCCACAGCAAGCAGCTTGCTATGGGGGCACCCGCTGCTCTGTGTCTCCATTCACACATTAAGTCGCAGCTTGGCCCTGCCCCCCTTTCTCCTCATTGGCTGACTTGCTGTCTCAGCCAATGAGAAGGCAGAGACCCAGGACAGCCGAGGCTGTCATTCACATTGCTGGATCGCGATGAGGCTCAGGTAAGTATTAGGGAGACTATATATGTATAGAATGCATGCAGGTAAAAAACCTTCAGCCTTTACATCCACTTTAACCCACAGTGTGCCTGCATTTTTTGCAAAACTGCTGAATTCCTGGAATTCAGATTTAAACCAAGTCAGTGGCTCAGATAATATTGCATGGCTCTCAAATCTCCTTCGTTTGAAGGAACTGTCCCTCTTTTGGAACCAAACCCCTCTGTGCCTCTCTCCTCCTCGGCTGTCCTTCTTCTTAGTATGATGTATATTCTTCTAGTTCTACTACTTAAAGTGTATCAAAACTCATGGGCACATATTGACTATAATACAGCTTACCAGTCCTTAGATGTGGTGGCTGTGTTTGCTTTCTATTTTCAAACTTTGTATCATTTCTACAAGTACAGAAAATACCTGTTGATCCTACCAGAAATCCAGCATCCTTGTAACTTCTTGTGCACTCAAAAATCATTATCAGTTTTCCAACTTGTATTCTTTGAACTAGAAAACAACTCCCCTCTATATAATGGAGATGAGGAGAGAGGAAGACATTCTGTTGTCTTAGCACGTCCTGTCCGAGGGTGACAACAATGCTGCTCCATAGATACAGTGAAGTGAATGTTGTCACCCAAGGACAGAAAGTGTGTTACTGGCAGAATCACCCAAATCAAAACAAAGGAAAAAAGCCTTTGAAAAGGAAACTAATGAAGCCACCACATCGAAGGACTGGTAAGCTAAAATACACTCAATGGCCACTTTATTAGGTGCATCTGTTCAATTGCTTGGTAACACAAACTGCAGTTCAATACACTTAGGCATCTAGATGTGGTGAAGACGACTTGAAGTTCAAACAACAACATCAGAATGGGGAAGAAAGATTTAAGTGACTCTGAACGTGGCATGGTTGTTGGTGCCAGACGGGGCTGGTCTAAGTACAACCATCTCTAGGGTTTACAAGGAATGGTCCGAAAAAGAAAATATCCAGTGAGCGACAGTTGTGTGGATGAAAATGCCTTGTTGATGTCAGAGGAGAATGGGCAGACTGGTTCCAGATGATAGAAAGGCAACAGTAACTCAAACAACCACTTGTTACACCCAAGCAGGGGCGGACTGACCATTTGGAAACTCGGGCACTGCCCGAGGGCCCGGGGTCAGTAGGGGGCCCCATGAGATGCCCCTGGTACCTTTTTCATAGGCTTTTTTGAGTTTGGGCAAGGACACAGGGGCCCCATGATCCCCTATTGCTCGGGGGCCCCATGAGTTGTCAGTCCGCCCCTGCACCCAAGGTATGCAGAATATTATCTCTGAATGCACAACACATTGAAGCTTGAAGCAGATGGGCTACAGCAGCAGAAGACCACACTGGGTGACACTCCTGTCAGCTAAGAACAGGAAAAGAAGGCTACAATTCACACGGGCTCACCAAACTTGGACAATAGAAGATTGGAAAAACGATGCCTGGTCTGATGAGTCTCGATTTCAGCTGCGACATTCAGATAGTAGGGTCAGAATTTGACATAAACAACATGAAAGTATGGATCCATCCTGCCTTGTATCACCGGTTCAGGCTGGTGGTGGTCGTGTAATGATGTGGGGGAGATTTTCTTGGCATACTTTGGGCCCCTTAGTACCAACTGAGCATTGTTCATGGTATTGTTGCTGACCATGTCCATCCATTTCTGACTCCAGTGATGGCTCCTTTCAGCAGGATAATGCACCATGTCACAAAGATCAAATCATCTCAAACTGGTTTCTTGAACATTATTATTATTACAATATAAAGGGAGACAATACAGCAACAATACAGTTCAATACAAGAGGGATTTGAGGGCCCTGCTCCTTCGAGCTAACAATCAAGGAGGGAGGGGTGAATGGTACAGTAGATAGTAACTGTGGGGGGAGGACTGGTTGGAAGAGTAGAGGATTCCAGAATTAGCAGAGGGCGGGATAGGCTTCCTTGAAGAGAGAGGTTTTCAGTGATTGCCTAAAGGCAAGTAGAGTGGGTGAGAGTCTGATAGATTGGGGTAGGGAGTTTCGGAGGATGGGTGATGCCCTGGAGAAGTCTTGGAGACGAGCATGGGAGGAGGAGATAAGGGAGCTAGAGAGTAAGAGGTCTTGCGAGGAGCGGAGTTTACAGTTTGGGTGATATTTAGAGATAAGATCCGTTATGTAAGTTGGGGCAGTGTTGTGGATGGCTTTATGTCATTGTTAGTGTTTTGAATTTTATCCGTTGGGCAACTGGGAGCCAGTGGAGGGATTGGCAGAGAGGGTTGGAGGACACTGAGTGGAGGCCAGTGGAAGGATTGGCAGAGAGGGATGGAGGACACTGAGTGTAGGCCAGTGGAGGGATTGGCAGAGAGGGGTGGAGGACACTGAGTGGAGGCCAGTGGAAGGATTGGCAGAGAGGGGTGGAGGACACTGAGTGGAGGCCAGTGGAGGGATTGGCAGAGAGGGGTGGAGGACACTGAGTGGAGGCCAGTGGAGGGATTGAGGACACTGAGTGGAGGCCAGTGGAGGGATTGGCAGAGAGGGGTGGAGGACACTGAGTGGAGGCCAGTGGAAGGATTGGCAGAGAGGGGTGGAGGACACTGAATGGAGGCCAGTGGAGGGATTGGCAGAGAGGGATGGAGGACACTGAGTGGAGGCCAGTGGAGGGATTGGCAGAGAGGGGTGGAGGACACTGAGTGGAGGCCAGTGGAGGGATTGAGGACACTGAGTGGAGGCCAGTGGAGGGATTGGCAGAGAGGGGTGGAGGACACTGAGTGGAGGCCAATGGAGGGATTGGCAGAGAGGGGTGGAGGACACTGAGTGGAGGCCAGTGGAGGGATTGGCAGAGAGGGGTGGCGGATACAGAATGGTTCATCGGAACATGACAATGAGTTCTCCAATGGCCTCCACAGTCACCAGATCTCCATCCAATAGTGCACCTTTGGGATGTGGAGGAACGGGAGATCCACATCATGGATGTGCAGCCAAAAAATCTGCAGCAACTGCATGACGCTATCATGTCAATCATGTCTGCTCACTTTTAGACGATCTCTGAAAACCTCTCTCTTCAGGGAAGTCTATCCTGCCCCCAGATAATAATGGAATCTTCTACTCCTCCTACCAGTCCATCCCCCACAGTTATTACCTTTTGTACCACTAGCTCCTCCCTCCTAGATTGTAAGCTCCCAGAATCAGGCCCTCCTTTCCCTCTTGTATTGAACTGTATTGTTGCTGCATTGTCTCCCGTTATATTGTAAAGCGCTGAGCAAACTGTTGGCTATATAAATCCTGTATAATAATAATAATAATAATATAAATCCTGTATAATAAAAATAATAATATAAATCCTGTATAATAAAAATAATATATAAATCCTGTATAATAATAACAATAATATAAATCCTGTATAATAAAAATAATAATATAAATCCTGTATAATAAAAATAATAAAAAATCTGGGGCAAAACCTCTGAGGAATGTTTCCAACACCTTGTTGAATCCATGCCATGAAGAATGAAGGCAGTTCTGAAAGCAAAAGGGGGTCCAACAAGGTGGGCTTAATAAAGTGGCCGGCGAGTGTATGTTACATTTTTATTTTTGGGTTTAGATACTCTTTAACTAAAAACTGTATTATACTGCACCTACGTTTTCATCTAGCCTCTTAATTACTGTATTTTTAAAAATTTTGAAATGCCAGTATAAGGGAAATGTAGGGGGTGAAAAAAAAGTTAGCCTTGGTTCACACCGGTGCGACTTCAGATGCGACATGCGATTTACAAATCACACATGAAGTTGCATCTAATGTATTTCTATGGCACTGCCTTAATCAGTGCAGTGCAGGGGTGGACTGACCATTCAAGCACTTGGGCACTGTAGGGTCAGTAGGGGGCCCCATGAGATGCCCCTGGTATCTTTCATTGGCTTTTTCATAGGCCTTTTTGGGTGTGGATGAGGACACAGGGGCCCCATGATCCCCTATTGCCCGGGGGCCCCATGAGTTGTCAGTCCGCCCCTGGTGCTTTCAAAAATAGTTCCTGCACTACTTTTTTTCCGATTTTATTGTGACTTGCATTGACTTCTGTTAAATGAAATTGCAAGCCGCAGTGAAATCGGAGGTACAAATCGCATTGACCTGCAGCTTTGAAATCCCGATACTTCAAATGAAGTAGCGCGATTTCAGAGTTGCATTCAGTTTGAACCAGGGCTTAATGTGGGTGAAACGAATTATTGTGTATTCATTTTTTGCAATCCAGGGCGTGGCAGGGGTGTGTCCTTTTCCTACATACGTTTTTGTAAAAGTCATCCCTCTTAGGCTGACCATACACTATACAATTTTCTTGAGAATTTTGCTTTAGATTTACCAAAAACCATATAATATGATGTCAAACCTAAACAACACTTTCAATTGTATCCAATTAGGCAGGCTCTTGCTCTACATAGCTGAAGGTAAATCTAAAGGAAATTGGGCAGAAATTGGATAGAAAATTGTAAGAAAATTGTATAGTGTATGGCCAGCCTTACTCATCTCAGAAAGGTGGGAGGTGTGGTGTAGAGGTCATGGCAGCCAGTCAACTAGTATTTTTAACAATAAAAGCCTACACATTTCTCCCAGTATAGGTTTCCTCTCAGGCTTGGTTCACATCTGTGCGGGTGGTGCCGTTGCGGATCTGCACAAAAGTCCGTGCAGCCGCACCACCCGCACAGAGGAATGCAGACCAGCGGTCGGGTGCCATTAATTCTAATGGCACGCCGCCCGCACTGGAGATCGCAACTGTACTGGGAACCGAGGTTCCCGTGCGGGCTGCGGTTTCCAAAGAAGTGCAGGGACATTTTTCCCTGCGTGTCCCGGGGCACGGCAGTCCATTCAAATGAATGGGCTCTCGTGCCCGTGCAAAACACGGCCCCCACGGCCGCATAGGTGTGAACCGGGGCTAAAGGCTGATTACAAATTCACAAGTTCAACAATTAAACATTCACGATGCCAATAGGCCCAATTGATTGTCACATCTTAAGAAAACAACTGGATTTACAGTGTCTAATCTATATGTTTCAAATGGGTTTAGCCTGATTGGAATGTATTCAGGATCAATACTCGGGTGTTATTAATAGTATTTCTGAGATCAGTGATGTCACCCGGCTGTCAGTACAATTTACACACCCTATTGCCTCATGCAAAGCTAGACTGTAGCAGTGCCACCTAGTGACCCATGTGGGGTACTGTACAATTCTTTACCTTTTCATTTACTGTAAGTCTGTTTATTTATTACAGGTACTTCTATAGTGCCGTCAATTTACACAACGCTTTACATATTTCCCCCTTCCTTTAGATTGTAAGCTCCACGAGCCGGGCCTTCACATTCCTTCTGTACTGAAATGTATTGTAATTGTACTGTCTCCCTTATATTGTACAGCGCTGCACAAACTGTTGGCGCTATATAAATCCTGTATAATAATAATATATATTGTACATTCACATCAGTCTCTAACCCTCAAGTGGCGTACACTCTAAAGTCCCTAACTCACATTCATACATACTAGGGCCAATTTAGACAGGATCCAATTTACCTACCAGCATGTCTTTGGAGTACCTGGAGGAAACCCACACAGGCACAGGGAGAACATGCAAACTCCAGGTAGGTGGTGATGTGGTTGCGATTTGAACCAACGACGCCAGTACTGCCAGGCGGAAGTGCTAACCATTTAGCCACTAATGTAGGTTTGTTATTTATTAATTTCAGGTACTTATATAGCGCTGTCAATTTACGCAGTGCTTTAGCATTTCGAAGGATTTGAGCCCCTCTCGGAAATGTATCCTCACTTCCTGCCCTGCTGATTATGTATGTGATTAGGGCATTTTGCATGGAAGAAGGTGGCAGCTTCTGGCTGTCAGTGGTTGTTAAGGAAGCAGCCAAAGTGCAGCCACCGCGTCCTTACCAACCACTGACATCACTCGGCCTATTCACTTGTATGGCCAGGAGTCTGTGGCCACATAAGCACATAGGCAGGGAATAGAGCAGGTTGCATCATTGGCTAAATATGAACAAATTCGGACAATGATGTCATCACTATCCTGGCTGTCAATGGTTGTTAAGGGAGCAGTGGCAGCTTGCACCTGCTGCGAGCCTACCAAATACTGGCCCATTCACTTATATGACCAGACATTCCTGGCCATGTATGCAATTGGATTAGGAATGGAGCCAAAGCCATATCTGGGCAATGAGGTCATCACTATCCTCGCTAGTCAATGGTTGTTAAGGAAGCAGTGGCAGCTTGCACCTGCTGCGAGCCTACCAAATACTGGCCCATTCACTTACATGACCAGACATTCCTGGCCATGTATGCAATTGGATTAGGAATGGAGCCAAAGCCATATCTGGGCAATGAGGTCATCACTATCCTCGCTAGTCAATGGTTGTTAAGGAAGCAGTGGCTGCTTGCACCTGCTGCGTGCCTACCAACCACTGGCCCATTCACTTACATGACCAGAAATTCCTGGCCATGTATGCAATTGGATTGGGAATGGAGCCATAGCCATATCTGGGCAATGATGTCATCACTATCCCCGCCCCTTCCTTGATATAGCTGATGACTGCTTTGTGAGCCATCATTTGGCTAGTGTTTACCGTGTCTTTCTCGGCTATTTTTTCATTGTTGGTGGGTATCATGATTGACAATGGATTTACAATGATGGACGTGTTTGAGGATTTTTTTAAATAAAGGACTTTCATTATTAAAGGTGCCTTTCAGATTTTGATGAGCCCCCAGCCTGCAGACCCCCACAAGGGGCAAGGTTTGTGGGGATCAGACCCTTGTCCTACTGCTTTGCTGGGGGGGGGGGTGGAGCCCCCTGTTGAACGCATAAGGCATGGCATGTGGTATGGTTCAAGGGGGAAGGAGGAGGGGCGCAAGCTCATCTTCCCCCAGGCTGCATGCCCTGGTTAAGGGTCTATTATAGATTTATAGAGACCTCACACATTTTTTTTATTTTGCATGGAGTCCCTGATAAAATGTATACCAAACTCAAAGGGTCTGTTATGCAATTTCTTCATTTTCCAAAAAAGGGACAAAAAAATTACAATTTAAAAAAACTCACCATGCCCCTTACTAAATACCTCGGACTGTCTACTTTGCAAAAAGGGATCATTTGGGGGATATCTGTGCTATCCTGACATTTGGGGGATATCTGTGCTGTCCTGACATTTCTGGGCCTCAAGAAATTAGATTGGCCATCAGTACTTCAGGATTGATCAATCTGCAGATATATACCATAGTTTGTGAACTCCTACAGACTAATAATTGATTTGGGTTATTTTCACCAATGAAATGTAGCAGAATACATTGTGGCCTAAATTTATAAAGAACAATTATTTACTTGCAAAATTTTATAACAGAAAGAAAAAAAAACGTGTTGTTTGTTTTCAAAATTTTCGGTCTTTTTTCATTAATTTAGCAAAAAATAGAAACCCCAGTGGCGATTAAAGTGGAGCTCCACCCAAAAGAGGAAATTTCACTTTAAGCCTTTGTCCCCACTCCCCATTAAGAATTGGCTCCTTTGGGGGGTGGGGGGAGAATTTGACAGGTACCCGCTCCCACTTCTGCTGTAATGGCCTAGGCAATCGGAAGCGGAAGTTGTCCCTCCCCCCTTCCTCCCCATAGTCTTTTGGGACACGTGACAGGTCCCAGAAGACTACGGGGCCATTCACAAAGCACAGAGCTTCTTGCACATGCGCAGTGGGCACCCAGCTATGAAGTCGCAAGCTGTCACAGTCGGGTGCCCACACTGAAGATGCCGGCACCAGGGAGAGAAGACAGCCAGTGAAACCAGCGATGGTGAGGACACGAGGATCGAGGATCAAGGAACAGGTAAGTGTCTGTATTTTAAAAGTCAGCAGCTACAGTTTTTGTAGCTGCTGACTTTTATAGGTTTTTTTCAGGTGGAACTCAGCTTTAAATACCACCAAAAGAAAGCTCTAGTTGTGTGAACAAAATGATAAAAATTTAGTTTGGGTACAGTGTTGCATGACAGCCCAATTGTCGTTTAAAAAAAAAAAAAAAAATCTGCACTGGAACTTATTGCCCAAGGTAGTGCCCCGACCCCGTTATTTTTTTACAACCCCTTGCCTACTAGCCCAGAGAATCGTCATTTTTAAGTTGACAGATTCAGCATCTGTTGATTTCAATGGGATGTAGGTTTGGCATCAGGGACGGACTGACCATTCAGGAACTCGGGCACTGCCCAAGGGCCCAGGGTCAGTAGGGGGCCCCATGAGATGCCCCTGGTACCTGTCATAGGCTTTTTTTGGGTGTTACAGGGGCGGACTGACCATTTGGAAACTCGGGCGCTGCCCGAGGGCCCGGGGTAGGCCCCATGAGATGCCCCTGGTACCTTTTTCATAGGCTTTTTTGAGTTTGGGCAAGGACACAGGGGCCCCATGATCCCCTATTACCCGGGGGCCCCATGAGTTGTTAGTCCGCCCCTGTTTGGCATCCAAACTTCTTTGAAACCCCTGTCGAACCAAACCCAGGACAGTTCAGTTCATCACCATTCAAACCTATCAGAAAATGTTTAGCCTGGACATACAATGTGAGGTGGCCATGCGCAGATGTCTGATGTCTTGTCATCATGGTCAAACTCAATGCTCAGAACAGCTGCATGGCCTTTGTTGGAGTGTGTTTAGTCTCAATTTCAGTTTTGTGGTTCTTTACACCTTGTATCACCTACCTGCGCGGTCTGCCACGTCTGCCAAGGTCAAGTTTTGGTGATTTTTCCGAATCCTGAAAGTCACAGCAGATCCGGCCACGCTGCAAAGGGAAAACAAAATGTTTGAGCAATACAGGACTCGGCAACAGAAGGTCAACTTCAATGAAGAACTTCATTATATCGGTTTCAGTTCTGAAATATTAACAAAATGGGCCAACAGACCTTCAGGAATACATGATAATAGAAGAAATAATACCGCAAAGGTCACGTCTGAATGCATTAAAATGCCAACCCTGCAAAATGAATAGCATCTGCCTATCAGATGTATTGGCCCCTGTCCTGCACAGATCTGCCAGTTTCTGTAATTTATTCAATTATTTAGCTCATAAATACCTGTGCAGTTCAATGTGTAATAAGAGTTTAGGATTTCCAATTTCCTAAAGATTTATTTTTTTAAATCTTTATAATAATAATTTTTTCATTTTGGATAGAGTAGGGAAGGGGTAAAGCATTCACTTTCTCAACTGCAGACACAGCAAGAAACAAGAAAACATTGCTCTACAGAAGTGGTAACCAAACTGTGGCCCGAGGGCCGAATGCAGCCCTTTCCATGTCCTTGTCTGGCCTTGGGGATTCTTCCCACAGATATGAAGCACTATTCCTCCCACTGATATTAACACTGAACCATTATTTCTTTGACTGTCAATAATGATGGGGCACTATACCTTCCACTAATACCAATGATGAGGCTCTATGCCTTCCACTGATACCAACAATGGGATTCTATACCTTCCATTGACATGAGCAATGGGGCTCTATTTCTTCCACTGACACCAATGATGGGGCACTACGTCTTCCATTGACACCAACAATGGGGCTCTATTCCTTCCACTGACAACAACAATGGGGTTCTATACCCTCCATTGACACCAACAATGGGGCTCTATTCCTTCCACTGACACCAACAATGGGGTTCTATACCTTCCATTGACACGAACAATGGGGCTCTATTTCTTCCACTGATACCAATAATGGGGCACTACGTCTTCCATTGACATCAACAATGGGGCTCTATTCCTTCCACTGACACCAACAATGGGGTTCTATACCCTCCATTGAAACCAACAATGGGGCTCTATTCCTTCCACTGACACCAACAATGGGGTTCTATACCCTCCATTGACACCAACAATGGGGCTCTATTCCTTCCACTGATACCAATGATGGGGCACTACTTCTCACATTGACACCAACAATGGGGCTCTATTCCGTCCACTGACACCAACAATGAGGCTTGTTTCAATTCGGTTGAATTCCTTCAGCCTCAGGAGGAACATCTACTGGTTAGAAAAACTTCCCCATCTATGCTGTTCTCCCTTTGAATAGGAATTATTGGTAACTGACGATTCTTCATACTGCCATTGCTAAATGAGATACTGTGGATATCGAGTTGCTATGAAAATGCTGTTTTTGACTTACTTGCTATTGGTGGAAACTCTGCGATTCAGTGGTCTAGAGCAGTGGTCTTCAAACTGCAGCCCGCAGACCACATGTGACCTTTGCTTGCCTTTATCTGGCTCTTGTGGCACTGTTCCTCCCACTGATATGAGTCATTATTCCTCCCATTGACATAAAAAAGGGACATAATTTTTCTCACTTTTACAAATGATGAAACACTTGTTTTCCTAATGACACCATCGATGGGGCACTATTCCTTCCACTGACACCAACAATGGGGCAAGATTCCTTCCACTGGTACCAACAATGGGGCACTATTCCTCCCATTGACATTAAAAATGGGACACTATTCCTTCCACTCACACCAACGATAGGACACTATTCCTTCCACTGACATCAATGACAGGGCACTATTCCTTCCACTGACATCAATGACAGGGCACTATTCCTTCCACTGACATCAATGACAGGGCACTATTCCTTCCACTGACATCAATGATGGGGCACTATTCCTTCCACTGACACCAATGATGGGGCACTATTCCTCCCACTGACACCAAGGATGGGACAATATTCATTCCAGTGACATTAACAATGGGGCAGTATTCCTACCACTGACACAAATGATGTGGCAATATTTCTTCCACTGAGACCAACAATGGGGCACTATTCTTCCCACTGCCATCAATGATAGATAAGTATTCCTTCACTGACACCAACAATGGGGTACTATTCCTCCCATTAATACCAATGATGGGGCACTATTCCTCCCATTAATACCAATGATGGGGCATTATTCCTCCCATTAATACCAATGATGGGGCATTATTCCTTCTACTTTCTATGGGTACTAGGTAATTTTTTTTACTCCTACTGACCACCAAGTTTGGGGCATTGTTTACTTCCACTGATAGTGGGGGCGTTTTCTACTTCAATTGGCCATACTCCACCCCCCCCCCCTAAAGTATGTAGGACAGTAAACTGGCCCTTTGTTTAGAATGTTTGGAGACCCCTGGACTGCAATGTGATATTTAGGTGTCTCTGATTTCCCTTGGTGCTCCCTTCTTGCTATTAAGACAACAAAGCTCCCAAGACCTCCATCCAGTTCTTCAGTTGCTTGTACCTATATTACCTGGAGTTAGTGTCACCCAAAAAAGGTAGAGGGACAGTATTAACAAAAATGTAAAGCTATTTCTTTACATTTGATCTGTTTGGGTCTACGAAGGGAAGAATAAGTACTAGGTAAAATATGATTTAAGGGTGTTTAAAGCTTTTCAAATGTTCATGTTTTAGTTGGTTAAAGCCATAGTGAAGAAGGTGAAGAAGGTGCTATAGCTGTACTAATGGCAGTCTAGGTCATTGTATAATAATTCTAAGGTTACAAGTGAACATTTGCTCCATTTTAAAGAAAAAAATAATTCCTTCTCATGTTTAGGTTTAATTTTGTTACTGGGGCCTGACTTAAAAGAGAGGTATGGCCAAAGCTTTTATTAGCCATACTGCTCTTGTGGGACACAGGAGTACAATTACTTTTGTTCTCCTGTGGCCCATATTAGATTATTGGCCGCTTTCAGCTGACGTGACAAAGTCTGATTGGCAGCTGTCTCTGCTTTTCAGAGTCAGAGCCAGCTGTGCCCCCGCCCTGCACTCCAGTGAGCACTAAAGGGCCAAGCGGAGAGCGATGATTGACAGTCAATGCTCTCTGTTCTGAGCAGATCAAGAACTGAACGATCAGTGATCATGCGATTGTTCAGTTCTCATTCTTACAGACGATGTGGGACAGCTGCAGCATGGAGGTAAGTATGTGTGTTTGTCTTTTTTCAAAGCCCATATTTCTCCTTTAAAAGAGAAGTGTGGGTTTGTTATTTCCCCAACTTATGCTCACCTAGGTGGATGCAGCATCGGTCCCCTAAGAGTGAGAACTCAGCGACCACATGACTGCTGATCGCTGAGTTCTCACAGCTGATGTGAGCAGAGAGTGTTGACTGTCAGTCAGCGCTTTCTGATCTGACCCCCCCCCCCACATTCCCTGGAGTGGTTAGCTATGGAGCGGGAGGGAGCGGCTGGCACAGGCTCTCAGCAGATCGCTGGGAGGGTGGGCCAGGTTCCGCTCCAGACTCTGTGGTGGATCCCGACTTTTAAGTCGGGATCTTTCCCCACCCCGGACCAGCTGAGTGATGTCAGCTGACGGTGGGCTTCAGCCCGCTGTCAGCTGAAAACGGGTCACAAAACAGACTGCACTCCTGTGATCCACAGGCAGGGCCATGGATAAGGAGGTACCACCAGTCTTCCTGTACGGGGCTCAAGCCAGCAGGGGGGCCCAGGCAGCTGGGTCATGTGGGCATGGAGGGTGATTGACACAGCGGAGGAGGACAGGGGCAGCAAATACTGGAATCGATCCCCTGCATGGTTCTTCCTGCAGCAGTTGAAAGATGGTCTTTTCTCCTCTCCCTTCCTGTGACTTTCAGCTGCTGCAGAGAGAGCCATACAGGGGATTGGTTAAAATAATTGCCCCTCCCTCTCCACTGCACCCACCAACCTCCCTATGCTCCATACGTTTCCCCCTGCTGCCCAGGCCCCCCTGTGTGCCCCCACTCCCGCAGTGCTGCCGACTTTCCTCCTCTACTTCCCAGCGGCAGCTGCAAGCACGGACCCTTCAGGATGGAGAGTGGGGAAAAGTCTGGTAAATATGTCACATTTACCAGCCCCCCTTCGTTTCCTGAATGAACACAATAAGTGATCAGTACCGATCATTCACTGTGCTTATTCATAAATGAAGCATAGTATACTGTGTTTTTTTTGGGGGGGGGGGGGAGTCGCTGTTAGGTTGGCTGTATGGGATCCCGTGGTTTCTGACAGCAGATCTGTCCACAGCAGAAGTACAGCCAAATGAGCTTTGGCTGTACTTCTTCTTTAATGACTGTGGGGCCCTTTAATTGAAGGTCCCATCCATGCGGTTGCTGGACAAGGTCACAGTCAATCTTCAGTCTGGGTCGAGGATATATAAGAACCAGTAGGTGGAGGTGGGATGTTTGTGGTTGGGAAGAGGTTGAGGAGAAACTGTACTTGCAAACTGGGTGTTCACTGACCAGCAAGATGTGAGTCATGTGGGTGCTGTGTGTGGGTGCTCCTTTTCAGGAGAAGCATTGGGACCGCTCCCTAGAGGAGATGGAAGAATAGGACATCATGAGTTCCTTCATTGGGAGAAAGATGTTATGACTCCAAATTTTGAGAGCATTAGATTTCGCCTTACAATTGAAAAAAATGGAAAGGAATGTATTTGAGGACAGTCTTCTTATAGTTTGGGAACTTTTTTTTCTGATCCAAGTAAAGATTAGCCTTCCTATGGGAGGAATGACAATCCTGTCTGGGCATCCAATTATTTACGTGGGGGGGGGGCAAATAAATGTGCATTCAGGAGAGGGGGCAGACACCTGTGTAGTTTTTGGGCTCTGATGATGGCGCAAGTAAATCTGGTTCTTCCAGGCTGTTTGCTACTCACAGTGGTGATGGTGACAGCTTTGACATCCTCACTCACAGATTCTGCCATGGTTTACTCGGGACTGTGGGTCCTTTTGTTAGGTGACTCAGGAGCAGGGGCGGACTGACAACTCATGGGGCCCCCGGGCAATAGGGGATAATGGGGCCCCTGTGTCCTCGCCCACACTCAAAAAAGCCTATGAAAAAGGTACCAGGGGCATCTCATGGGGCCCCCTACTGACCCCGGGCCCTCAGGCAGTGCCCGAGTTTCCAAATGGACAGTCCACCCCTGCTCAGGAGCAACAGTGAAGATTACTCCTGAACCCTCCAGCACCCTTGGGAGTCTACCATTTCTTCATTCTGCACATAGAAAGATTGAAAGTTCGGAGTTCCCCATGTGACCTGGTTGGATAGGAGAGCCCTTTGTTTGGGTGGCAGGTCTCAGACTGACCCAAACTGAAGATGACAGGCGTTCTGTATCATGAAGGGTTAAAGTGATTGTAAAGGCTCAAGGTTTTTTTACCGTCATGCATAATATGGATGAAGGTAAAAAGCTTTCTGTGTGCAGCAGTGTCCCCAGCCCCCTCAAAATGTATTTGAGCCTCATCGCGATCCAGCAAAGTGAATGACAGCCTCAGCTGTTCCGGGTCTCTGCCTCCTCACTGGCTGAGACAGCAAGCGGAACCATTGGCTCCTGCTGCTGTCAATCACAGACTGTCAACCAAAGAGGGGAGAGAGGGGACGAGGTCACACCACAGCTCTGTGTGTGAATGGGCACACAGAGCAGAGGGTGCCCCCCATAGCAAGCTGCTTGCTGTGGGGGCACCCAACAGGAGGGAGGGGCTAGGAGAGAGCCAGAGAAGAGGAGGATCCAGGCTACTCTGTGCAAAACCACTGCACACAGCAGGTAAGTATAGGCATGTTTGTTATTTTCCACAAAAGAAAAAAAAATGAACCTTTAGAATCGCTTTAATTGCTGAGCTAAAAGTAACCCCATCTTAAATAATTAAGGCTTGCAACCTGCTATTCCACTATCCAACTAGATTGCCTTAGTGGTCAGGAAGGGCCAACTCACTGAACAGGGTGATGGCAGTTAGTGGAACTTAAGGCAGGCATAGATGGAGCGATTATCTTTCCTGTAACTACGAGCTATAATAGCAGCTAGCAATAATCATGTCAAATCTAACAGGCTCAATGTACCCAAGTTGATTGATCAATCAACTTGGGTACATTCAGCCTGCCCATACTTGGTTCGACTCTCGGCCAGTCTCTGATGAACTGTCTATGGCAGGCTTTAGCCATGAACTCAGAATACGTCATGCTCCAGTAAGCAGGATGTGTGTTATCCCATGCTTATCTTAAATATAACTGTGATACTAATGCCCTTCTATAAAATATAACCCCTCTATAAAAAGTGTTCTACCAGCTGGTGAATAAATACACTCATCGGCCACTTTATTAGGTACACCTGTTCAATCACTTGGTAACACAAACTGCTAATCAGCCAATCACTTGGCAGCAACTCAATCCATTCAGGCATCTAGACATGGTGAAGATGGCTTGCTGAAGTTCAAACCGAGCATCAGTATGGGGAAGAAAGGGGATTTCAGTGACTTTGAACGTGGCATGGTTGTTGGTGTCAGATGGGCTGGTCTGAGTATTTTAAAAACTGCTGATCCACTGTGAGTGAGTGTATACTATGTACTGGTTTACAAACTGTCACATCATTTTAAGCCAGAGTAAGACCAGCAACACAGCAAAATGGGCAGTGTAAAAGGGATAATCCATGCAAAGGGGGTATTGCTGTTGGAGTCAAAGGTTGTGCCTACAGGCTCTAGCAATGGAAATCAAGTCTGAGCAGTTGGTAGCTTTCTGGCAGTACAGGTTGCAAATTTAAATTTCCACAATATACATTAGACATATCTTCAAAAATATTGGCTGCCTACCATACCCCTGCATTTTTTTAAGTGTTGTATAGTTATACTTGAAAGTAATGCTGTGGTTACTATCGGTTTATGAAATTACCATTGCTTTGAATTTGAAATTCTAGGCATTTCCAGATCTCTTCCCATTGTTCACACAAAACCCCTGCAGTCCTAGAAACTCTGCTAAGCAAATAACCACCAGCTATGGTCAACAGATTTAGCCTCCCTTGCCTACTCCTATGTCTTACCATTGGCCTATCACTGTAATGAGTGGCCTGACCAAGCAGAGGGCCAGAGCAATGAGAGTTGGTTGCTTCATGTATGTCAGAACACAGTTGTCTAGTGCCCCCTTTTTTGCAAGTCCGCTCCCTCCATTTTGTAAACTGACTAGCATCCCAGACCAGTGGGATATTCCATCAGTCAAGTGGAAACACATAAGTGGTCATAGCAGGTGGAACACAATGGCTTCTGCCATTTATTCATATTGTAGGAAAGATTCCCTCCCAATTTTCTGGGGAACACTAGACTAAATCACTCTCCAGAGTTTCTGAAGTACTCTTTAAAGAAAGGAAATCTGCATGCTCTTGGAATTGCTTTTGGAATTGCCAGCTATTGGAATTGCTCTTGGAATTGCCTGCATAAGCTAACGGTAACCACACATTTAGTTTAAGTTAAAGTCTAACCTCAGCCAAAACATTTGTTTTAGTTTTAGATAGCTCAAGGAAGGGTTAGAACCTCTAACAGATTGTAAATGCTAATGTTTGGAAGAACAAGAGCTGAAGATCCTTCTTCAGAAGAAGGATCAACGTTACTCCTGAATCCTCCAAAACCCCCAAGTCTACCATTTCTTCATACCAAACAGCAACTGATGATGGGGTACAAACCCCTTAAACATGTTGGATTTTTAACTTGGATATTAATGGTGACATAATATAGTGTGGTATTCTTGTTTCATTCAAATATTTGGATCTTGGTCAAGGCACTACTCAAGGCCCCTACGTGTCTAAGAAAGGCTTAACCTGAGCCACTGCACTCTACAAGATGGGATCCAATGCCTGTCACTTTAAATTTTGTCTCTGTCTCCAATGAGGAGATTTCTCTTTCTCTACTTGGACAAAAAGTAAGTATCTCCAGAGTGGGGACAAAGATAGAAATAAAATCTAGAGAGAGGTTCTAAACTTGTCTGAACCCATCAAATAGATGGTAAAAAAGGAGAAATCTCCCAAATGCAATAGAAAGTTGACAGAGTATAGTTTCCTCACACTTGATCCAAGACTAAAAAAAATGGTTGGAGTTGGGCTTTAAGTGAGTAGACAAACGCACCCAAAAGCATAAAGATCAGCTCTAAACATACATTTCATCTGTGAAGTTTCTCATTTATCCAGGTATAGCTAGTAGGAGTTAGTCACATTCAATGGGGCTTGTTCTGTAATGTTCAACTGCTCAGTTTCCTCAGTTCTAATGGTTGTCTGGAACATACCCCAGCATTGTTTGCCGCACAATTCGATCAACCTTAACACATTCAATGGTATTTGGTTTAAGATGACTGAGATACTAGGGTTCGTTCCTGATACTCATTACAACTGAAGGAACTGCTTCAATAAGCAGCAAGCCATCTTCAACATTACAGAAAAGGTTTTGTTGAATGTCATTAGCTACTACTAGCAAAAAAATACAATAAAGTGCATCATATTATCTTCTAATCTAGAGCTGCACTGCTTGGTACTTTGTTTCATTAGCTTTTATCACTGTACTTGTCGCTGTGACTATTAGTCTGTATGTAGGAACCTTGAGTAAGTTGCTTCTCCTCACCTGATGTTGATGAAGCTGGAAGTGGACAGATGGACTCGCTGGGCCAGGATTTCCAACAGACGAACCCCATTTATCAGGCTCAGTGGCCTACGGAGAAAGGCAGAGGGGTGGAGGTAAGCCCAGGGTTGTGGCCCTTCCAAGGACAATGTGACCCACCCTCCCCACAGCAGTTCTTGACCCTTGTCTGTAAGACTGACTTATCCTGAGGTGTGTAACTAGCATGTTGAAATACTGATCTGTACCTATTTATACAACATTGTTGGTGTGATATTAAGGTGTCCACAGGGCTACTGTTACATGAAAGGCCCTGCAAGCACAATGACTAGCTACACTATATGACCTAAAATATGGGAACAACCTTCCAAATTATTATTAGTGCTGCTAAAGGTAGATGATTTTTTTTTACCTTAATGCATTCTATGCATTGAAGTAAAAAACCTTCTGGATGAAGCTGCCCCCCCCCCCCCATACTTACCTAAGCCCTATCTCGATCCAGCGATGTGCATGACTGCAGCAGCTCTTCTGGGTCTCTCTCCCCGCATTGGCTCCCGCTGCTGTCTGTCACAGCCAGTAAACCAATGAGGAAAGAGCAGGGGCCAGGGCTGAGCTGCATTCCATGTGTGCTCGGAAGCGAGTCTGCTTGGTCTCACCCACTGCAAGAGACTTGCACTGAGTAGGGGGGAGGAGCCAGGACCGCCATCAGGGGACCCAAAAAGAAGGGGATCGGGGCTGCTCTGTGCAAAACCATTGCACAGAGCAGGTAAGTATAACATGTTTTTGTTTTTTAAATTACAACCTTTATGTGTGGGTGTTTCCAATGAAGAGTACTGTTAATGGGGCTACAGCCCTATAAAGACATTTTAGACACTTGTGCTCTTCTAACATTGTAATAACATTTTGGGTAGGGTTCTTTTCTGTTCCAGCATAACTGTGCCCTTTTGGACAAAGCCAGCTCCATAAAGATATGGTTTAATGAGTTTGGTATGAAGGAACATGAGTGGCCTACACAAAGCCATGATCTCAACCCTACTAACACTATTGGGATAAAAGATAAAAGAGAAAGCTGATTGTGGGGCAGGTCTTCTTATTTAACATCAGTACCTGACCTCACAAAAGATCTTTGCCTGAATGGGCACAAATACCCTCCTTCCCAGAAGGGTGAAGGTGGCTAAATCTGAAAGGGTGGGCCAACTCTATATTAAAGCTGTGGTTTAGGAATGGAATGACCAACAAGCTCATAAAGCCGTGATGTTCAGGTGTCCACAAATATTTGGTCATATACTGTATATGCAGCTGGGTAGGGGGCGTTAATATGAATCTGTTGCTTCATCTTGCATGGGCAAAGCACAGTTTATCTTTAAAATTGTTTTTGCTTTAAAAAAGTGAAGAACGTTAGAGCTTTTATTGCTGTGTCTCTGTTGACAAGGGTTCTCCTCACTTCCTGGACATGAGGTAATAGAAAAACTCTCCAGTGAAGACACAGGCAGTAATAAAAATCCAACAGAGGTTCTAACCCTTTCAGTCTAACCAACAAATCAAAACTCAGAACTATTTTATCACTGTTCTGCAGCCTTTCTTAAACAGGGTTCTGTTCATCCCCAAGGTTCTTCCTAAAGTTGATAGGGGTTTCTTCAGCTGACGCCAACTGACCACCATTAACTGGTGCTCACATAGTACTTTGCAAAGCCAGACACCAATTATACACTGCACAAAAAAATTAAAGGAACACTTTGAAAACACATCTGACCTCAATGGGGAAAAATATCATGCTGGATATCTATACTGATATGGATGGGTAATGTGTTAGGAATGTAAGGATGCCCCCTCATTTGATGGAAATGAAAATGATCGACCTACAGATGACTAAATTCAAAGACACCCCGAAAAACAAAGTGAAAAAATTATGCAGCAGGCGAGTCCATTTTGCTGAAATTTCATTGCAGCAACTATAACTATAGTAACTATAGTAATGTTTGGACTTTGAAGAAGATGACAAACCCCGAAAGCTTGTCCTCAAAATTGTATGTTAGTGTAAATAAAAAAAGTATCACTGACAGTACTCAATTGTTATTGTAGCAACTCAAAATGGTACTTAGTAGTTTGTATACCCCCCACATGCTTGTATGCATGCCTGACAACATTGGGGCACGCTCGTAAGGAGATGAGGGATGGTGTCCTGGGGTATTTCCTCCCAGATCTGGACCAGGGCATCACTGAGCTCCTGGAAAGTCTGAGGTGCAACCTGGTGGTGTCGGATGGACTGAAACATGATATCCCAGAGGTGTTCTATTGGCAAAATGGCCTGGAAAAGCCACGGAGAACGTTATGCTATATGTAACATTGTTCAGCATGACCGTTTTGGTGGTGGGTCAGTGATGGTCTGGGGAGGCATATCCATGGTGGGACACAAAGACCTCTACAGGCTAGACAAAATCACCCTGACTATCATTAGGTATCGGGAGGAAATCCTTGGACCCACTGTCAGACCCTACACTAGTGCAGTGGGTTCTGGATTCCTCCAGGTGCCCAACAATGCTTGGTCTCATGTGGCGAGAGTATGCAGGCAGTTCCTAGAGGATGAAGGAATTGATACCATTGAATGGCCCCCGATGCTTGCCTGACCTAAATCTAATAGAACACCTCTGGGATATCATGTTTTGGTCCATCCACCGCCGCCAGGTTGCACCTCAGACTGTCAGACCATATGCTAGTGCAGTGGGTCCTGGGTTCCTCCTGGTGCCCACCAATGCTCGGCCTCATGTGGCGAGAGTATTCAGGCAGTTCCTGGACGATGAAGGAATTGACACTATTGAATGGCCTCCATGCTTGCCTGAGCTAAATCCAATTGAACGCCTCTGGGATATCAAGTTTCGGTCCATCCACCGCCGCCAGGTTGCACCTCAGACTGTCCAGGAGCTCAGTGATACCCTGGTCCAGATCTGGGAGGAAATACCTCAGGATACAATCCATCGTCTCATTAGGAGCCTTCCCCGACGTTGTCAGGCATGCATACAAGCTCGTGGGGGCCATACAAACTACTGAGGACCATTCTGAGTTACTGCAAAGAAATGCCCGCAGCGATAAAAGAAGAAAAGAATTAGCGAAGGGCAGGCATGACTAGGCCCAGAGTGGGAAGGAAGACGTGTAAGGGGTTAATGATTGTTTAGAGTTGGTAAAGGATAGCTGGGGGATCTGGTTGGTAGAGGAGAGTGCAGGTGGAGTCTCCTGCACTTTAGGGTGGGGTGTTCTGGGGAGGGGCGTCAGTTGGAAGCTGGACGTGGGAGAGAGAGCTTCCCTCCCGCCCGCCCTGTTGGTGAATGTTGTGTTCCTCCTGGGGGGGGGGGGTTAATTTGGTTCCTGGGCGGTGGTTGGTCTTTGGAGGCGGGTCTTATCTTGGAGGTACAAAATGGTGTGGGACCCATCGTTGGTATGGTGTGCCCGGGAACATTCCCAGTTAACCGAGGTTTAACTGGAAGGTGGTGGTGCTGCACTGCGGACGGTATGGTTGTCTCCGAGCTGGTTGGTTGCGGCTGGAGGCCTAGTGGAATATGGTTGTCCGCAGGTGCATTTCGGATCGTTTTGGGGGTGCCTTCAAAGACCAACGACAACTCTTTATGTTTTCTGTTATAAGGAATGGTTGATGTGTTTAAACTTGATTTGTTAATAAAAGGCCGTGTTGGCCATTTTACTCCAAAATTGGTGTTATTTTTTCTGTAAGTATAGTAAGTAAAGGGGATTGGTATGGAAGGGTAAAGGGTAACGGTGGTGTAGTGGGGTCTGGATGAACCTATCTCGGGTGCACTAGTCATGTAATTTCAGCAAAATGGACTCGTCTGCTGCATAATATTTTCACTTTGATTTTCAGGGTGTCTTTGAATTCAGTCCTCTGTAGGTTGATCATTTTCATTTCCATCAAACGATGGGGAATCCTCATGTTCCTAACACATTACAGCGTCCATATCAGTGTAGATATCCAGCATATTTTCTTCATTGAGACCTAATTTGTTTTCAAAGTGTTCCTTTCATTTTTTTGAGCAGTGTATGTATATATATATATATATATATATATATATATATATATACACACACACACACTATATTGCTAAAAGTATTGGGACACCCCTCCAAATCATCAGATCCAGGTGTTTTAATCACCTCCATGGCCACAGGAGTATACAATCAAGCCCCTAGGCATGCAGACTGCTTCTACAAACATTTGTGAAAGAATGGGTCGCTCTCAGGAGCTCAGTGACTGCAAGCGTGGTCCCGTGATAGGTTGCCACTTGTGCAATGAGTCCATCCGTGACATTTCCTGGCTACTAAATATTCCACGCTCAACTGTTAGTGGGATTATAACAAAGTGGAAGCAACTGGGAACAACAGCAACTCAGCCACCAAGTGGTAGGTCAAATAATATGACAGAGCGGGGTCAGCACATGCCGAAGCGCACAGTGCACAGAAGTCACCAACTGTCTGCAGATTCAATAGCTAAAGACCTCCAAACTTTGTGTGGCCTTCAGATTAGCAAAACAACAGTGCATAGAGAGCTGCATGGAATGGGTTCCCATAGCTGAGCAGTTGCATCCAAGCCTTACATCACCAAGTGCAATGCAAAGCATTGGATGCTGTGGTGTAAAGCATGCCGCCACTGGACTCTAGGGCAGTTGAAACGTATTCTCTGGAGTGATCAATCACGCTTCTCTGTCTGGCAATCCGATGGACATGTCTGGGTTTGGCGGTTGCCAGGAGAACGATACTTGCCTGACTGCATTGTGCCAAGTGTAAAGTTTGGTGGAGGGGGGATTATGGTGTGGGGTTGCTTTTCAGGGTTGGGTTTGGCCCCTTAGTTCCAGTGAAGGGAACTCTTAAGGCATCAGCAAACCAAGACATTTTGGACAATTTCATGCTTCCAACTTTGTGGGAACAGTTTGGGGATCGCCTCTTCCTGTTCCAACAGGACTGTGCACCAGAGCACAAAACAAGGTCAATAAAAGACATGGAGGAGCCAGTTTGGGATAGAGGAACTTGACTGGCCTGCAGAGTCCTGACCTCAACCCCATAGAACACCTTTGGAATGAATTAGAGCAGAGACTGTGAGCCAGGCCTTCTCCTCCGACATCAGTGCCTGACCTTACAAAAGCACTTCTGGAAGAATGGTCCAACCTTCCCATAGACACCCTCCTAAACCTTGTGGACGGCCTTCCCAGAGGAGTTGCTGTTATAGCTGCAAAGGGCGGGGCCAACTCAATATTGAACCCTACGGACTAAGACTGGGATGCCATTAAAGTTCATGTACGTGTAAAGGCAGGCGGCCCAATACTTTTTTGCAATATAGTGTGTGTGTATGGATATATATATATTATATAATAATATATCCATATATTATTATATATATTATATATATATATATAATCTATATTAACTGGTTTAGCAATTAATATATATTAGTATATATTATGGATACATATTGGTATATATTTTGGATATTATGTTTTCAACATTATAAATATTCATTTTGAGCTTATTATATTACGTCTGTATGCAATGGAAGAATTTAGATAATTAAGAAATCTCAGTACAAATGACCTCAGCAAATGTCTGTAAGATATATAGATAAAAAAATGTCATAATTACTTAGGTAATACATTGCATTGTAAGTAACACTAGTCCCAGTTTATCTAACCAGTTCTGTGAAAAGAGCAACTATCTCTTAAGTTTATAACCTTCCGTCAAGCTGAATGTTAGAGGTCAACCCTTGACATGGCTTACCATCCATTCCTTATCCTACATTGCCCCCTTTAGGTCACTGGGATCATTTGGTAAAGAAAATGGACACCTTGAGTGACATCATATTTAGGTGAGATAAGCTTTGCCTGCCTATGTTTTTGGGTGATAAAAGTTAGGAGATAAAAGTTAGGAGCCCACCCCGGTACACGGCCTACAACCGTTGGAACAGGCTAGAAGGACAAAGGGGGACAAAGACAGGGGACAACAGATTATTATTATTATTATACAGTATTTATAAAGCGCCAATGGTTCGCTCAGCGCTGTACATTACAAAGGGGGACAGAACATGTGACAGAACAATACCAATACAATGCAAAACATGAGGGGATCGAGGGCCCTGCTCTTTCGAGCTTACAATCTAGGAGGGAGGGGATGGTGGTACAGGAGGAGATAGCTGTGGGGGATGGAGTGGTAGGAAGAGTGGAGGAGGTCGGCAAGTTAGCAGGGGGTGGGGTAGGCTTCCCTGAAGAGATGGGTTTTCAGGGTGCGAGCAAAGGAGAGTCGAGTAGGTGATAATCTGATGGGTTGGGGCAGGGAGTTCCAGAGGATGGGTGACACCCTGGAGAAGTCCTGGAGGCGGGCATGGGAGGAGGAGACCAGGGAACTAGAGAGAAGGAGGTCTTGTGAGGAGCGGAGTGTGCGTGCTGGGCGGTACTTGGATATTAGGTCAGTGATGTAGTTCGGGGCAGTATGGTGGACAGCTTTGTACGTCAGTGTTAGGATTTTGAATTTGATCCGTTGTACAATCGGAAGCCAGTGGAGGGATTGGCAGAGGGGGGTGGCGGAGACGGAGCGGTTGGAAAGGTGAATGAGTCTAGCAGCCGTATTCAGGATGGACTGAAGCGGGGATAGCCAGCGGCGAGGCAGGCCAGTGAGGAGGGAGTTGCAGTAGTCGAGTCGTGATATGATGAGGGAGTGGATGAGCTGTTTAGTGGTTTCTGGGGTTAGGAACGTGCGGATTTTGGCGATGTTGCGGAGGTGGAGTCTGCATGAGTTTGTTAAAGATTGGACTTGGGGCTGGAAGGATTGGTTGGACACACACAGAAGTGAGCTGACCTAAAGCTGACATTACCGATACTATAGAATCTATATTGTTAACGTATAACTTTATGGTTAGCATTGGGTTGATCTGAAATAATTTTAACTGCAGTAAAAATTATCTTTATTTCCATTTCTATGGGGGGAGGATTCTCTTAGGAATATCCCTGAAGCCGATTTCAGCTCGTAGGCAATGGTTTAGTTGGTGATATATAACAAAATAGACAACTTAGTGGAAATGTGTTGTTGACCGTATAGTTGTGTGTATGGTATTCTAAATTAGTCCATGCACAGTGAAAACTTTGAACTTTGAATATCTGGTTGCAGAGAGAGATCAGTTTGCATATCCTTTGTCATATTCTGCTGAGTAACTGCATTTTTTTTCAGACAGTTGGTCCTATTTCATTAATATTTGATAATACTTGCTGGTTTGAATTTGTAACCAAGATAATTGAACTGCTATTTTGATTTGATTATTATTTATCATCACCAATTTTTAATGACCATTTTGCACTGATTTTATTATTGGTAAATATAGGTATATATTTTTGCACATTATTGCTTTTTATTTCGTCTTCAAACTAGCGCAAATAAGAATTCGGGTTATCAGTTGATTTATGAAAATTAGTAGGGAATCGCCTTAATTCCAGATCCCTGCCTGTTTTTATAAATTATATACTGATTATTTTTTTCAGAGTTAATATTTGACAGAACCATGTTAGATGGACTGTAGGGTGTTTCTGCAAAAAGCCACAAAAATCACATTGGTGTGAACCAGGATTAAGGAGGTCTTTTTCTTACTGACCACCACTGTAAGGGGTACCTTCTTCCTATTGGCCACCACTGTAAGGGCGTGCTTTCTTCCTAATGACCACCAATGTAAGGGGGGCTTTCTTCCTACTGGCCACCATTTTAAGGGGGCTTTCTTCCTATTGACCCCTTCTGTAAGGAGGGCTTTCTTCCTACTGGCCACCACTGTAAGGGGGTCTTTCTTCCTACTGACCACCATTGTAAGGGGGGCTTTCTTCCTACTGACCACCACTGTAAGGGGGGCTTTCTTCTTACTGACCACCACTGTAAGGGGGGCTTTCTTCTTACTGACCACAAATGTAAGGGGGCATTCTTCTTACTGACCACCACTGTAAGGGGGGCTTTCTTCTTACTGATCACCACTGTAAAGGGGGCTTAATTCTTACTGACCACCAATGTAAGGGGAACTTTTGTCCTACTAGCCACTATTGTAAGGGGGGGGGCTTTCTTCCTACTGGCCACCACTGCAAGGGGGTCTTTGTTCCTACTGACCACATTGTAAGGGGGGCTTTCTTCTTACTGACCACCACTGTAAGGGGGGCTTTCTTCTTACTGACCATAAATGTAAGGGGGGCATTCTTCTTACTGACCAAAACTGTAAGGGGGCTTTCTTCTTACTGATCACCACTGTAAAGGGGGCTTAATTCTTACTGACCACCAATGTAAGGGGAGCTTTCATCATACTAGCCACCATTGTAAAGGGGGGCATTCTTCCTACTGGCCACCATTGTAAGGGGGGGATTTCTTCCTGCTAGCCACGGCTGTAAGGAGGGCTTTCTTCCTACTGACCACCAGTGTAAGGGGGGCTTTCTTCTTACTGACCACCAATGTAAGGGAGGCTTTCTTGTTACTGACCACCACTGTAAAGGGGGCTTTTTTCTTACTGACCACCAATGTAAGGGGGGCGTTCTTCCTACTAGCCACCATTGTAAGGGATGCTTTCTTCCTACTGACCACCACTGCAAGGGGGGTTTTCTTCCTACTGACCAGCAATGTAAGGAGCATTTCTCCCACTGACCCTTAATGAATTAGTTTTAGTAAGGGTACCCCAAGATTCAAATACTATTTTATGGGTTCCTCCGGGGTATAAGGGATGAGAAAGGTTCCTGCAGTGGGACCAAGCAAATTAAAACTGATCGATGTTTATTTCAGATTATTCCATACTACTAGACTTTTCACTTTTTACATAAGGCTGACATTTATTCTGGTTTATCTCTGTATTTTATGTTTTTATCATTTGTTAATATCAGAAAGATTATGATATATACACATCTGGGATTTGTACCCAAGTGTTTTGTTTTAATTTCAGTTTTAAGTCATGAATCACCGAATCGAGGAAGAAGGCTTTTCAAAGCTCTAATGCTACATTGTGTTCTCTGCGTAATTCAGAACACTCATTTGCAATGCTCTGGAATAATCACATAAAATTGCTGTAATTACCCTGATTTGATCATGTGACTTGTTTATGCCGTGCCTGTCATTTCTCAAGCAGAACAATGTGCATAGAAGAAACCTGCAGGATTGAGATCAGAAGAGAGCGGGCACCGGGCAGAAATCAGACATCCCAACCCCCTGATTATAATCTACAGATAAATTTAAATAATTTAGAAGAGTGATCCACCGAAAGATGACATTTCAGTTACAGGGAGATTCCAGCATGGTGTCAATAACATAACAATTGCCAAGGGTAATTCATATTATAGCAGGGGAAGATCAGGAAACATTGACTTGGGGGAGGCAAAAGACCACCAACTAGCCCATTCATTGCATGGACAGATTTCTATGGGCTAAAGAAAGTGTACCTATCATAGTGTGCCATGGTGCCTTATTGATTGGTGGATTTTGGGGGTTCTCAAAGGACATGGCTTATTGTGACACAATGTTTCACATCTTCAAGCATCAGCTTTCTTGCGGCGCTCCGCATAGTAGGTTGGTTAGCTTTCCATTGTGTACTGGTGACCAGAGGCGGACTGACAACTCATGGGGCCCCCGGGCAATAGGGGATCATTGGGCCCCTGTGTCCTCACCCACACTCAAACCACACCCGAAAAAAGACTATGAAAAAGGTACCAGGGGCATTTGATGGGGCCCCCTACTGACCCAGGGCCCTCGGGCAGTGCCCGAGTTCCCAAATGATCAGTCCGCCCCTGCTGGTGACATTAAGATGCACACAGTAGCGCATCGCAACAGATACAATTAGTGTGAAGGGGGCCTTAGGGCTCTTTCAGACAGGTGGTAATGCTTACTGCCCTCTAAAAAAGCGATCCACGATCAATCGCTTTTCAGAGAGTGGTAAAGCAGCAGCTAACAGGCATTCAGGAAGAGCTTTTACATTGTGGGACTGCGCTGCACCTGCAAGCCAAGCATTTGGTTCACATCTGCGGTGCAGTCCCAATGTTCTCCAAGGGCAAGTTTCTCAAATTCTGTAACCTGAGTTAAATTGCTGCATCACGGCCATGGCATGTGTACAGCCCTATCAGGCTGTATTGTCAGAAATCTGGTGGGTGATTGGGGGATAGGTAAATTAACGGCTCAGCCCCCAGTGTGAAAAGCCCCCTAGTGCTGGTTTACAGGTGACTGAGCTCTCTGCCACTGTGCAAAAGCTGATCCATCAGGGATATGTGACAAACTATCATGCTTGCTAATACAACAGTTCACTAATGACCTTTCTTCTAAGGCTCCGTTCACACTATGAACTGCCTATGGATTGCACAGGAATGTGCACCGCATTCCTGTGCAATTCACAGGTGATCCAGTTTGGTGCGATTTGAGCCCATTCATTTTGATTGGGGTCATATCTCAGCACACTGCACCAAACTCGTTCATGCACTAGTTTTGGAAACTCACATCAACCAGATCGCATGGTACTTCTGTACCGTGCAATCTGGTACAGGCAAACGCACTGAGTTTGCGACCAGTGTTTGGGCTGTTATTAGCATTGCACTAACACCCAGGGGTGGACTGACCATTTGAAAACTCAGGCACTGCCCGAGGGCCGGGGTCAGTAGGGGGCCCCATGAGATGCCCCTGGTACCTTTTTCATAGGCTTTTTTGAGTTTGGGCAAGGACACAGGGGCCCCATGATCTCCTATTGCCCGGGGGCCCCATGAGTTGTCAGTCCGCCCCTGCTAACACCTACTGCAGATCGCATGGGCAGTGCATTTTGAATGCAGTGCGGGAGATGCACACAGATCACGGGGTTTAATGCACCACGTTCTAGTGTGAACCGAGGTTTAGTCAACATCCAGATTAGGTGTACGTATAGCTAAAACCTTTCTTTTTAGTTTTGAATAAAGTAGGGAAGGGTTAAAACCCCCATCATGTTAGTTTTGCTCTCTCTGCCCTGTTATGGAGATTTGTCTTTGCTTCCTGTCCTGTAGACAAGAATATAGAGACATTTACCCTCGTAGACAGTTGTCACTAAAACAGGTGTCCACATACAAAAATTTCCCCTCTCTTCCTGTGTAGATGAAACTGTATCTTTCTGGATTTTACATCACTTCCTGTCCTGGTGGCAATGGCCATCAGAATGAATAGAGAGGGTGAATCTCCCCAGTGGGACTGTAAACAGTGATAAACACCTAGCAGGGCTTCTATAAATGGGATTTTTTTGTTACTAACTATAAAATCCCTTACTGTGAGGTCATTAATAGACATAGCTTCTTTTCATTCTTGACAAACAGGGTTTATAGCGCCACCTACAGGAGTAGGACACTGGTCAAGAATGAAGAGAAGCTGTGTCCATCAATAAATGTAGGAAAAACAAAGTTTTGGCTATACTTACACTTTAACACATTCACTATCCCCAGTGTTAGCCATACTTCAGCATATGCAGGTGGTTTTACACACACTCCCGGCTGCTGTGAAAGAATAAATCTGACAAGCTGATTGCCGGCTGTCAGATGGAAGCGATCCGATGGCTGTTCAACCACCAGATCACTGCCACATGCCGTAGATACACTGCCACCTCCCCCTGTGCATGCTGCCACTGTGTTTCCCAGACTCCACACTCCATTAGTTGACCTAGGACTGGCATGGTGGGTGCGGCCGGGCAGAGGGGAGGGAGATCGGCGAACATCCCCCTCCAACTAAGAACCCAGAAGCGACGTGTAAAACATCACTATCCCCAGTGTAAGCCATACTTCAGCATATGCAGGTGGTTTTACACACACTCCCGGTTGCTGTGAAAGAGGGAGGGAGATCGTGTAAAACATCACTACCAGTTTCTGGTGTCACTTTCTGGCTGGGAAAGAAGCTTATGGAGCGTGATCTGTGCTCCATCAGCTTCACTGCAGGACAGGTGAGACATCAGGAGTCCTACAGACCCACAATATCTCATTAAAGGGAACATGTCACCCAAAAAAAATCACACAGGGGACTTTTTGTCTACTATGTGATGTAAAATAAAGTTTTAATAAATAAAAAAAATGTTTGCCTGTCATATGGAAGAGATTAGGTGGCTGTACAGCCACCCCATCGCTTCCAAGTACTCCCGGAACATTTGCCCCCCGGAAACACTCCTGCTATGTTTTAGACCACTGATGTCTCAATAAAGGGAACATGTCTCAAAAAAACTCATAGTGGACTTTTTGTCCACTATGTGATGGAAAATAAGATTTTAATATTAAAACCTATTCAGCCATGTAGTTATCAGGTAAAAGGTCCATGATGTCCATGATTAAGTCCCAGGAGTGGGTCGAAACGCGTTGGTGCTTTGACTTCAGATGGAGCAAACTGAAGCTATTTTACATGATAACTACATGGCAGGATAGGTACCTTGAGGGTTAGGGACTGATGTGAATGTACAATATATATATAAAGCGTAAGCTATATAAATACTTGAAATAAATGATGATCATGATTAAGCCCTGGGGGGGGGTCGAAACACGCTGAGGCTTTGGCTTCAGATGAAGAGAGCTGAGGCTGTTTTTACCCAATAACTACATGGCAGGATAGGTGTGCAGCTGCTGGAATAACTTCTCATCCCTACAACTGAAATCCAATGAATGAAAGGGGTGGGTCAGGAACAGTCAGGCTGGAGAGGAAAGAGCTAGATGATACTGGACACCCGCTTTTGCCTTTCTGAAGGAAGAGATTAGGTGGCTGTATACCCGACTATTCGTTTCCAAGTACTCCCGGTACTTCTGCCCCCCGGAAACACCCTTTTCCTTGGCTCCATGCTTCCATCAGTGGACCTACGACTGGCAGGGTGGGTGTGGCCGGGTAGAGGGAAAGGAGATCAGCAAACATCCCCCTCCTACTAAGAACCCAGAAGCGACGTGTAAAACGTCACTTCCGATTTCTGGTGTCATTTTCTCTGACTGGTCTGGCTGGGAAAGAAGCTCATGGAGTGTGATCTGCACTTCATTAGCTCCATAGAGGGGCAAGTGAAACATCATGGGTCTATTAGACCCCTGATCTCATATTAAAAAGAACCTATTACCCCAAAAATCACATAGGGGACTTTTTATCTACTATGGGATTAAAACTATAATAATAATATAAAAGCTGTTGACTGTCAGATGGAAGGTGGCTGTACAGTCATCCAATCACTTCCAAGCACTCCTTGTGCTTTTGCCCCCAGTACACCCCCCGCTATGTTTTTCTGGTGCCATGCTCTCATTGCCGGACCTACAACTGCCATAGAAGAAGTGAGAGAGACCAGCGAATGTCCAATCACTGATCTCCCCTTTCTACTAAAAACCTTTTGGTGCCGTGTAAAACGTCGCTTCTGGGTCTTGTTGTCACTTTCCCTGGCGACTGTGGCAGACGCTAATGGAGTGTGTTCTGCACATCATTAGCTTCAAGGTGAATAAAGAGGACCTGTCACAAAAAAAAGTATCACATAGGGGACTTTTTGCTACCTATGTGATAAAAAATAAATTTTGCTGGAAAAAAAAAGTGTCAAAAATTAAATTTGCACCCAAGCACCCACAAAAAAATGTTGAGCTCCACTCAACCCCTTACATACATGTATGTATGAACATAAACACACTTGTCAGGGGCACCTATGCACAACAATGTCAATTGTTCTATGCATTACATATCTCCGTCCACACCAGGGAGAGAATCATTCTGGGACCAATATTTATGGTTACCTATAAACTGAAGACCTCTAGGGGCTTTTAAAGCTTGCCTATGGAAAAGTTAGGGTACCAAAGTTTGTTGTCATTTCATGGGTGCACACATTTAACCCCTTGCCCTCCAGAGCATTTACCCCCCTTTCCCGACCAGGCCATTTTTTGCGATACGGCGCTGTGTTACTTTAACTGACAATTGCGCGGTCATGCGGCGCTGCACCCAAATGAAATGTACATCCTTTTTTCCCCACAAACAGAGCTTTCTTTCGGTGGTATTTGATCACCTCTGCAGGGTTTTTTTTTTTGCACTATAAACAATAAAAGGCAATTTTGAAAAAAAAAACAATAATTTTGACTTTTTACTATAAAATATATCCAGTAAAAAAAATAAAAAATTAAAATTTGTCATAAATTTAGGCCAAAATGTATTCCGCTACATGTCTCTGCTAAACAAAATCCCAATAAAAAAGTTATAGTGGCTACAAATGGCTGTATATATATACTGGATTTTTTTTTCCTTTTAATACTAGCAATGGCCGCGATCAGCAGCTTATAGCGGGACTGTACTAATGGCACTGGGCAGGAAGGGGTTAACATATGGGGTGATCAAAGGGTTAACTGTGTACTGTGTTGTGTTTTAACTGACAATTACGTGGTCATGCAACGCTGCACCCAAATTAAATTTACGTCCTTTTTTCCCCACAAATAGAGCTTTCTGTCGGTGGTATTTGATCACCTCTGCAGGTTTTTATTTTTTATTTTGCGCTATAAACAAAAAAAGGACGACAATTTTGAAAAAAAAAACAATATTTTTGACTTTTTACTATAAAACATATTCAGTAAAAAAAAAAGGTTAAAAATCTAATTTCGTCATAAATTTAGGCCAAAATGTATTCCGCTACATGTCTCTGCTAGAAATAAATCCCAATACCAAGTTATAGTGGCTACAAATGGCTGTATATATACTGGATTTTGTCATTTTTTATTTTAATACTAGCAATGGCGTCGATCAACAACTTATAGTGGGACTGTACTAATGGCACTGGGCAGGAAGGGGTTAACATCTGGGGTGATCAAAGGGTTAACTGTGTGCTGTGTTGTGTTCAGGGGCGGACTGACAACTCATGGGGACCCTGGGCAATAGGGGATCATGGGGCCCCTGTGTCCTTGACCAAACTCAAAAAAGCCTATGAAAAAGGTACCAGGGGCAACTTATGGGGCCCCCTACTGACCCCGGGCCCTCGGGCAGTGCCTGAGTTTCGAAGTAGTCAGTCTGCCCTTGGTTGTGTTTTACATTATGTGTTGTGTGTGTTTTACTAGGTAGACAAGCTGCTTTGTATTGCTCTGCTGTATTTAGATTGTAAGCTCCCAGGATCAAGGCCCTCCTATCCCTCTTGTATTGAACTGTATTGTTGCTGTATTGTCTCCCGTTATATTGTAAAGCGCTGAGCAAACTGTTGGCGCCATATAAATCCTGTATAATAATAATAATATATAAATCCTGTGTAATAATAATAATATATAAATCCTGTATAATAATAATAATAATAATATATAAATCCTGTATAATAATAATAATATATAAATCCTGTATAATAATAATAATAATACAAAGCAACATGTTCGTGCTGATAGGGAAGAGATCTGTGTTGTTTACACACAGACCTCTTCCCTGTCACGGCTCCTCGGTGATTGCCGGGTGCCGGTGGGGAATCTCCAGCCGGGACCAGTGATCGACAGCTGTAGCTGTCAATGGCAGCACGCTCAGGGCAGCGCGCCCGCATGCGCCCCCACCCAGGAATGCAAATCATGTATATATACGTGATTTTGCACAGCCCTGCCGCCCTGTAGCAGTAGTTCTGCTATAGGGCAGTGGGGAATCAGTTAAAGGCCTGACATGTTGGGTATCTACTTGGTGCAAGTAAATAGATACTCATCTTTTACATTTTATTAAAAAAATGGGTAATATTTTGTGTTTTTGTGTTAAAATTAACTTTTGTCTATTGTATTGTATTGTTAAAATATTGTGGTTTATAAACTAATATCATATGACATAAAAATCTGGAACTATCACTATTTTATTATTTAGGGTCTCTGCTTCCAGAAAATAAACGTTTTGGGGGTTTTAAGTCATCTTCAGGCCTAAAATGATTTTTTTTTTAACATATGCGAAAAGGCTCTGGCAGTGAATGGGGGTTAAATATGATACAAGCACTACTGTGGATGTGGATGGCAAAGGCAGTATGTATCTAAAACAAATGTTTGCGGCATCTTATTCTGGTCTACAACTCTGCCTTGCCGTACAAATGCACTAAACTCAAAAACCAAAAATGTCATGTAATGAAGCTTACCAATCATTAGTTATGATGGCTGCATTCGTTTTCTTTTTTTAAGCGTTTTCACCCCTCTGTTTTCACTTGCTGATCTGGCCAATAACACATCTAAAGTATTAGAGTGCCCCCACTCATAATTAACCCTTTTACGCCGACCGTACACAAATATGCGGCCTCTCGGAGGCTGGGCCTTGACGCCGAGCGGCCACATATTTGCGTACCATTTGAAAACACATATGTGTTGAGAGCGTGTGCCCTGCACGCTCCCAGCACGTGTGTTGGTGTCTCACAGAAAGGTCCCGATCTCCCCTTGCGATCGGGACCTTTTCCGATCATGTGACTGACATGATATTGAATCACAGCGGTCACATGACCCTAAAACCCCGCCCCGCCTCCCGATGTCTGAAACCCCTTAAAGGGCCGGGAGGCTCTGGAATGAAGAGGTTAAGGAGCACAGGGGGCACAGCAGACAGTAGCATTGTGAATCTGGAAGGGGTGGGGGGGTTATTACATGTACTAGCAGATTTAAATACACTAACAAATTGAAGCCAAACTCCAGCTCACACTTTATCAGCAGTTACAGCAGTTTTTTTCTCTCTTATTGAAATAAAGTTTTTACATAAATAAATAGAACTGATCATTGTAAGTACCCATGCCAGTGACAAATGGTTTGTCTCATGTCTGTAAATGATACATCAGGCAGCTTGTTCTTTTGAAAAACAACAGACTTACTGGCTGGATAACCAGGTGAAAATAAGGGAAAGAAAGCCTAAAAAAGAAAACAAATGCAGCCACCACATCTAAGAATCGGTAAGCTGCAATATAATAAATGTGTGCTTTTGAGTTTAATATCGCTTTAATCTTTAAAACGAAGGCAAGCAGGTGGTCTCCTACCCACGAGATGTGGTCAGAGACTCCCCAGTACTCCCTTTCTCTGATTGCAGCCCTGTCAGTTTGTGTTAATAATGAAGGAACTCACTTTTGGTCGGTCAGGATGTATCCATAGTCCTCTGTAGCTTTGTGAGGGCTCTGCCCAGGGTCCAAACTCAACTCTGAGACTTCTGGGTAACTTTTCTTCTCTGGGACCTGTTCTTCCCCGCCTTCAGCTGCCATTGGGTTCCCAGGCTTCTCCACCATTGTCTGGGCATCAGGTATCAGGTGGGTAGTGACGGTGGTGGTTGTTGCGCTTATGCGTCCGTCGGGTACTCGCTGGTCAGTATTCAGGGCCAGAGGGGCTGGAGAGATCTCTCTTGGGGATAATTCTGGAGCTGAGAACTGCGGTTCATCCTGGGCCAAGTGCTGCATCTCCCCCTCAGAGACCTGTGATGAAAGAATAAAGCTGAAGTTTAACCTCCTCACATTTTACCTTCCTTGGTTCCTCCTTTCCCCCTCATCAACATGGCAATGAAATTATTAAATAAAACATATCTGTTTTCATTACATATCTTATTTTAGACCCTGTGACATCATTACTGGGTCTCTGTGCTTCTCTATGCAATGCAGGGTGCTGTATGTGGCTTCCTGAAAAAAGGAAGCTGCGGTAGTGCCCATGTGTTATGCGGAGCCTCCATGGTTGAAATAACTGAAACCCACTGTGACCCTGAATGCTGCTTAGAGGCCTCCACCCAGTCAACCATAGTCCTATGAGATGGAAACTGCTTTGTGGGTGCAGGCTGGGAGTGAGAGCATCCTAACCAGGGCAGACTGACAACTCATGGGGCCCCCGGGCAATAGGTGATCATGGGGCCCCTGTGTCCTTGCCCAAACTCAAAAAAGCCTATGAAAAAGGTACCAGGGGCATCTCATGGGGCCCCCTACTGACCCCGGGCAGTGCCCGAGTTTCCAAATGGTCAGTCCGCCCCTGATCCTGACTCATGACACGCTGTAGATATGAGAAGGTATTCCAGCAGCCATACACCTATGCAGACACGTAGTTATTAGGTAAAAGGTCTATGACACCTTAGATTGTACGCCCCTTGAGGGTTAGGGACTGAGGTGAATGTACAATATATATGTAAAGTGCTACGTAAATTATATAAGTACAAAATACATTTTGTTCACATTTAAGTCGAAACGCGTTGGGGCTTTGGCTTCAGATGGAGAGAGCTGAGGCTGCTTTTACCCAATAACTACATGGATAGGTGTGCGGCTGCTGGGATACCGTCTCATCGCTACAACTGAAATCCAATGAATGAAAGGGACAGGCCAGGGATAGTCAGGCTGGGGAGGAAAGTGCTAGATGATACTGGACACCTTCTAGCTGGGAAATGGGGTCAATTTACACTTGTATTCAATTGCACCTCATCTCTACGCTCTACAATGGGAACATAGATGGCAATAAAAAGCTAACCTTCTCCTGTAGTGCCAGCTAATAGTAATACTACTACTAGTAGTTTTTTCTAGCTATCTATGTTACTCCTGGAGATTTGTCTTAATTCCCTGTCCTGATGGTGTGTTGTCACCAGAACAGGATGTGAAGGAAAATCTCCTCAACAGGGCCAGTGGTCCCCACTCTTATCAAAAACTGAAAAAATACTTTGGCTGCAGATACACTTTAGGCTCCAGTCACACTTGTGCGACTCCAAATACACGCGATTTCCATTGTGACTTTACAGTACAACTTTGGTGCTACTTTGGATGAGTGTGACTTGGATGTGACTTTGACTGCTACACATCTGTCGCATTGATAACATTAAAGTGTTACTAAACCCAGGACCCTGCATTCATTATATCCGCTCTCCCCGAACCCTGCATTCACTATATCCGGTCTCCCCGGACCCTGCATTCACCATATCTGGTCTCCCAGGACCCTGCATTCACTATATCTGGTCTCCCCGGACCCTGCATTCACTATATCTGGTCTCCCCGGACCTTGCATTCACTATATCTGGTCTCCCCGGACCCTGCATTCACTATATCTGGTCTCCCCGGACCCTGCATTCATTATATCCGCTCTCCACGGACCCTGCATTCACTATATCCGGTCTCCCCGGACCCTGCATTCACTATATCTGGTCTCCCCGGACCCTGCATTCACTATATCCGGTCTCCCCGAACCCTGCATTCACTATATCTGGTCTCCCCGGACCTTGCATTCACTATATCTGGTCTCCCCGGACCTGCATTCACTATAACCGGTCTCCCCGGAACCTGCATTTGCTATATCTGGTCTCCCCGGACCCTGTATTCACTATATCTTGTCTCCCCGGAACCTGCATTTGCTATATCTGGTCTCCCCGGACCCTGCATTCACTATATCTGGTCTCCTCCAGACCCTGTATTCGCTATATCCGTTCTCCCCGGACCCTGCATTCACTATATCTAGTCTCCCCGGACCCCGCATTCACTATATCTGGTCTCCCCGGACCCTGCATTCACTATATCTGGTCTCCCCGGACCCTGCATTCACTATATCCGGTCTCCCCGGACCCTGCATTCACTATATCTGGTCTCCCCGGACCCTGCATTCACTATATCCGATCTCCCCGGACCCTGCATTCACTATATACCTTTTCTCATCAGCAGTATATAGCAGTTTTGTGACTTCTATCAGTCTCCAGCAGAGCACTGATTAAAGCTTGTAGGAGGAGTTTTCTTTCTGCTCTAGAAGGATAAGAACCCCTGACCTCTGTCTGGACAGTGCTGACTGGCCCTGTGCTGATCACATGCACCCTCCCAAGAAAAAAACAAAACTCTCAAGCAATACACACCAAACTGAGCATGTGCAGAGTGACTGCACACAATATGTCTTATCAGAGGATAAGAGGGGGGCACTGGAAGAAGGGGAGAATCAGAGAAGACAGGATCAGACAGAATTTTTACAAAATGCAGAGGATTAACCTCTTAGGTTCCACAGTGAGTATAACCAGCATGCTTTACTGCGTATACAGACTGATTGTACTGTTGTGGGTTTAGTAACACTTTAAGCCTGGGTTCACATATATGAGGTGCGACATATTTGGGTTCACATATAGGATTCCTGTGCAAATCACATGCGATTTGTGTGCGGTGCGATCGGAGACATACATTTACTATGGCTCTAATCGCACCGCACGCACACCAAAAAGGTGCAGGACCCTTTTTTTGGGGTCGCACTAGAATTGGATCGCATGAGTATTCACACCTATGCGATCCGAATCTGCACATCGCACCGCATTTTGCAGTCCGCTTTCGGGGTGTTGTTAACTTAACATAAACATCGCTTCGCATTAACGGGGTGCGATTGTGATGCGGTGCAGAATTCTCACAGAAAATGCAGCAAATTCCGCACCCCATCAGTGTGAACCCGGGCTAAGATGTGACTTTCATGTGACTTTTGAGAGTTTAGATTGCAGTCTATGACACTCAAGTCCCATGAAAGTCCCATGAAAATAGCGCAGGAACCTTTTTAAAGTCGCTGCAACTTTAAGTCGCATATATTTGAACGGCTTCCATTGAAATACTTGTCATGTGATTTTATGTATCTAAAGTCGCATGACAAACTGCACAAGTATGAAAGGAGCCTAATACTTATCTTTCTATTATTTCTATTTCTAGAGTGGGCCAGCAGTGGAAAACAACTTCTGATGCATTCTACCATTTTAAGGGGTAACCTTATCAATATGCTTCTTCTCCAAACTTATCCAATCAGTAAAATGGGGGTGGGGTGGTGACCACGGGCCAGAACATCTTTTCCCTACAGTCAATCAGCATAGTGATTTCCAGGCAGGATGATCGTCAGCTCCATCTAGTGGCCATATTGTGGTATTTTTTTGTGATTGATGTATTTCAGTAGAAATAAGGTGATATGGCCACTAGGTGGAGCCGAAGATCGCATAGAACAGGGGTGTCAAACTGGCGGCCCTCCAGCTGTTGCCAAACTACAAGTCCCATCATGCCTCTGCCTTTAGGAGTCATGCTTGTAACTGTCAATCTTGCAATGCCTCATGGGACTTGTAGTTTGGAAACAGCTGGAGGGCCGCCAGTTTGGCATAGAATCATCGTATTAAAAATGTGGAAATAAATTGTCAAGGATGGGTGAATGTTTATCACAGTCGTCCAACTTTTTAAAAAAAATATAAATAGACCCCTATGTTTTTTTCTCTGAAGATCTATCTATCTATCTATCTATCTATCTATCTATCTATCTATCTATCTATCTATCTATCTATCTATCCATCTATCTATCCCTCTATCCATCCATCCATCTATCTATCTATTCAGTCGTGTCTGACCCTTGCATGGACTGTCACTTGCAAGCGACTTTTTCCATGAATTCTCTTAGCAATTATATTTACAGGATAGGCTGCCAGGTCTTTCCCCAACCCCCACCATGCAGGAGATCCCACATGGCCAGGGATGAACTAGGACAATTTAGACAGGAGCCAATTAACCTACCAGCATGTCTTTGGAGGGTGGGAGGAAACCGGAGTACCCAGAGGAAACCCACGCAAGCACAGGGAAAACATGCAAACTCCATGTAGGAGGCACCATGGTCAGGAATCGAATTCATGACCGGGGCAGACTGACAACTCATCGGGCCCCCCGGGCAATAGGGGATCATGGGGCCCCTGTGTCCTTGCCCGCACTCATAGCACACCCAAAAAAAGCTTATAAAAGGTACCAGGGGCATTTCACTGGGCCCCCTACTGATCCCGGGCCCTCGGGCAGTGCCCGAGTGCTCGAATGGTCAGTCCGCCCCTGTCCATGACCCATTTACTGCATGGCAGACGTGCTAACCACTAAGCCACTGTGCCGCCCTCTCTGCAGTTACTATTTAATAAATAAGGCCATCATCTGACTGTGGGCGCAATGCCCGGCTCCAGAGTGCGCAACATCCGTATTTCTTTATAGAGACCAGTGAAAATCAACATAATATGAATGGACAACTGGAATGATAAAAAAAAACAAGCATTTGAATAGGATTTTACTGAAACGTTGATCAATGTCCAAAATAAGGGGGTGTCTCCAGAAATCAGTGACAGTTGGCAATAAACTACCCAGCATATGGTAAGAACACACACAATTACAAACAATCTAGTGTTTTGGTGCCATAAAATATTACTCACTCTTTTCGGTGGGCTTTTATCCACATTCCTTGCCCCTGCAAAAAGATAGAAGACGAATTAAAGGGGTTTTCTTCTTTACAGAAATATTTATCCAATGCCCCCATAGGCCTCTCTATAACTAACCACTTGCCTGCAGGGTCACTTCTGACATTTCTCTCCTACATGTAAAAATTATCTTTTTTTTTGCTAGAAAATTACTTAGAAACCCCAAACGTTATATATTTCTTATGCAAAGGCCCCAGAGAATAAAATGGTGGGTGTTGCAATTTATGTCACACAGTAAATGTGCAACTTGGGTAAAAAATACACTTTAACTTCCATAGCGGTCTGATTATGTCAGTAATTCTGTGCTCAAAGCGGTAATTTTTTTTTCAATGGAAATATGTTGTATGTTTATTGTAGGCCTGTAATTCTTAGGAATAACTCACTGAAATCTGTCCACACAAGAGTCTAGTAAACATCCCGGGTAGGATAAAACTTGAAACACGAAATCATAAATTATAAAATAATAAATAATCATATAATAATAAATTTAATTCAATAATATAATCAAACCAAAAATACTGAAATTTGAAATATAGCGCCAGGGGCGGACTGACCATTTGGAAACTCAGGCACTGCCCGATGCGATAGGCTATGACAGGTCCTCTTTATGAAGAGATCAGGGGTCTGTTAGACCCCTGATCTCTCCTCTGGCCTCCTATGTAGCTGAGCAGACACAGATTGGTCTGATCGGCTGTTTGATTGGCCGGTAACTGGACAGTAAACACAGAGCCAAAACCGGAATTGACTAAATAGCAGGGGCGGACTGACCATTCGAGCACTCGGGAGCTGCCCGAGGGCCCGGGGTCAGTAGGGGGCCCCATGAGATGCCCCTGGTACCTTTCATTGGCTTTTTCATAGGCTTTTTTGGGTGTGGGCGAGGACACAGGGGCTCCATGATCCCCTATTGCCCGGGGGCCCCATGAGTTGTCAGTCCGCCCCTGCTAAATAGTCGTCGCTTTTGGTTTCTGACATCTGATGTTGTTCCTCCCACTGTGTCCCGGGGAGCCAATGCCACTGATTGCACGAGAGAGCCCGGTAAAGGCGGCAGCGAGGGGAGGGTGGGAGCACCTGTATAAGTAATCCAGCGGTGCAGAGCAGCTCGGATTACTTTTATATATGAAGTGTATGTCGGTGCCGATTTTTAAATGCAATTTCCGGCTTTTTTTTTTCTTCACTATAGCTCACAGAATTAGCTATCACTTTCCCTGGAGCTAAAGGATACTTTGTTTCTTTTATTTCAGGGTACAAACTAAAAGGAAACATTGTTTCTTTTAACTCAGGGAAATAAACTAAAAAGAAACTTTCTCTCTTTTAGCTGGGAGGAAAAGTGACAGCTGATTCTCTGAGCTATACTGAAGAAAAAAAAAAGCGGTAATTACATTTAAAAACTGGCACTGGCCTATAGTGACAGCAGTTTTTTTTTCACTTTTTTCTGACCTCCAGAATGGATTAATTGGTTTTCAATGCATTCCTATGGGAAACAGTGAGTTTACGAATTTTTCGCAATATGAAACGTCCCGGAGAACGCATTAAATTCGTAAACCGAGGTACACCTGTATTTATATATTCATATGGCAGTCCTGAAGCAGTTAAAAGATAAAGAGTTATTTACACTCCAAACACATGCTGGTAGGTGAATTGGCTCCTGTCTAAATTGTCCCTAGTATGTGTATGTATGAATGTAAGTTAGGGACCTTAGATTGTACACCCCTTGAGGGTTAGGGACTGAAACTAAAAAGGTGAAACTAATATATGAGATAGACTCATTACATGCAAAGCAAGATAGTTCAAGCCGTGATTTGTCATCATTGTGATGATTATGGCTTACAGCTCATGAAAACCCCAAATCCACAATCTCAGAAAATGAGAATATTCCATGCAATCAATAAAACAAGGATTGTACATAGAACAACGGACCTCTGAAAAGTATAAGCATGCATATGTACTCAATACTTGGTTTGGGCCCCTTTTGCAGCAATTACTGCCTCAATGCGGCGTGGCATGGAAGCTATCAGCCTGTGGCACTGCTGAGGTGTTATGGAAGACCAGGATGCTTCAATAGCGGCCTTCAGCTCTTCTGCATTGTTCGGTCTCATGTCTCTCATCTTTCTCTTGGTAATGCCCCATAGATTCTCTATGGGGCTCAAGTCAGGCGAGTTTGCTGGCCAATCAAGCACAGTAATCCCACAGTCATTGAACCAGGTTTTGTTGCTTTTGGCAGTGTGGGCAGGTGCCAAGTCCTGCTGGAAAATGAAGTCAGCATCCCCATAAAGCTCGTCTGTGGAAGGAAGCATGAAGTGCTCCAAAATCTCCTGGTAGACGGCTGCGTTGACCCTGGATTTAATGAAGCACAGTGGACCAACACCAGCAGATGACATGGCTCCCCAAATCAACACAGACTGTGGAAACTTCACACTGGACTTCAAGCATCTTGCAGTGTGTGCCTCTCCATTCTTCCTCCATACTCTGGGTCCTTGTGCCTCTCCATTCTTCCTCCATACTCGGGGTCCTTGTGCCTCTCCATTCTTCCTCCATACTCGGGGTCCTTGTGCCTCTCCATTCTTCCTCCATACTCGGGGTCCTTGGGCCTCTCCATTCTTCCTCCATACTCGGGGTCCTTGGTTTCCAAATGAGATGCAAATGTTGCTCTCATCAGAAAAGAGGACTTTGGACCACTGAGCAACAGACCAGGTCTGTTTTTCTTTAGCCCAGGTAAGACACTTCTGACGTTGTTTGTTGTTCAGGAGCGGCTTGACAAGAGGAATACAACATTTGAAGCCCATGTCCAGGATCCGTCTGTGTGTGGTGGCTCTTGATGCACTGACTCCAGCCTCAGTCCACTCCTTGTGAAAGTCCCCAACACTTTTGAATGGCCTTTTCCTGACAATCCTCTCCAGGCTGCGGTCATCCCTGCTGCTTGTGCACCTTTTTCTTCCACACTTTTCCCTTCCACATAACTTTCTATTAATGTGCTTTGATACAGCACTTTGGGAACATCCAACTTCTTTTGCAATTACCTTTTGAGGCTTTCCCTCCTTATGGAGGGTGTCAATGATGGTTTTCTGCACAACTGTCAGGTCAGCAGTCTTTCCCATGATTGTGATTCCTACTGAACCAGACTGAGAGACCATTTAAAGGCTCAGGAACCCTTTGCAGGTGTTATGGCTTAATTATCTGATTAGAGTGGGACACTTTGAGCCGAGAATATTGCACCTTTTCACAATATTCTCATTTTCTGAGATTGTGGATTTGGGGTTTTCATGAGCTGTAAGCCATAATCATCACAATGATGACAAATCACGGCTTGAACTATCTTGCTTTGCATGTAATGAGTCTATCTCATATATTAGTTTCACCTTTTAAGTTGCATTACTGAAATAAATGAACTTTTGCACCATATTCTAATTTTTCGAGTTTCACCTGTATGTAAAGCTCTGCATAAATTGACGGCACTATATAAGTACCTGAAATAAATAAATAAATAAATAAGATACAGAATACAAAGCAACATGACAGCATGTGATGTGAAGGTCACATGACTCATTTTTCAGAAATGTCGCATGAGATAATATGAGAGTCAGTTCATCAAAGTAAAATATCAAATGTGAGGTGAAAAGAAAAAAAAAAAGAAAAGAAAAAAAAGAAAGGGATATATCATGAAAGTCAGTTCACTAAAGAACATTCATTATTTATCACCTTCCAGTATTTCAGCAATCTGCAAAGTAACAATGAGGAGAACTCTGCAGTGGACAGTAAGTTAAAAGTATACAACGTATCAGTGTGGAATGGTTCACACCTATGCAGGTTGTGGCTGATGCATTTTGTTGGTGCGTTTTGCGTTTTTTTTCACATGCATTTTGACACATTTTTAATGTGGTTTTGATCCATTTTACGTTTTTGGGAGGCGTCTTTTGTCTTTTGAGAGAAACCACCAAAAACGCATAAAAAATTCAAGCACTGCATTTTTGATGCGCTTCCATTGAAGTCTATGGAACCAAAATTGCAACCGGCTGCACGCAAAAAAGGCTCTGAGGAAGAGGCAAGTCCTCAAAACGCGTCAGCCTATTGGATGTCTACACTCCCTATTGCGGACTGTTACTCAGTGCGGTGTTGGCCCAGCTGTTCTTTTATGACGTGCCTTGACTTTACTGTCGTTTGTGAGTACAAAACCTACTTTATTTCTTATTAAACATTTTTAATGGTAATGCACTAGCCTGTGCGCCCTCTGTTTGTTCTTTCCTCATAGGCGCAAAAGAATCCCTGACCCTTTCCAAAAAATGAACTGGTGGAAAAAACACATTTGTGAACGTGACCCATAGGAAATCATGTTAAATGGACTGTGGTGCGTTTGTGCGAAACTGAAAATGTATTTATTTTATTATTATTTATTTCAGGTACTTATATATCGCCGTCAATTTACGCAGCACTTTACATATATATTGTACATTCACATCAGTCCCTAACCCTCAAGGGGTGTACAATCTAAGGTCCCTAACTCACATTCATACATACACATACTAGAGACAATTTAGACCGGAACCAATTAACCTACCAGCATGTCTTTTGGAGTGTGGGAGGAAACCAGAGTACCCCCACACAGGCACAGGGAGAACATGCAAACTCCAGGCAGGTGATGCTGTGGTTGGGATTTGAACCAGCGACACTAATACTGCCAGGCGGAAGTGCTAACCATTTAGCCACTGTGCTGCCCCAAAATGCGCTGAAAAACGCAGAGGTGTGAACCAGGCCTGAGCTCAGGAATGAAAATAAATTGTAACATTTCACCAGAGGGAGATCGCTCTGTGACAGAAAGCATTTTCCTATTTCTGTATTCATGTACAGATGTATCTCCCTCTGGTGCAGTGTTAGCATGTGAGAAAAAAATTGAGAAAAAACAACACCTTAAATAACTAAATTTAAAGCGGAGTTCCACCCTTTTTTTAATGTGCCTCTGTTTACATTGTTCCTGTGTTGTCCAGCACAGGGTCGGACTGACCATTTGGAAACTCAGGCACTGCCCAAGGGCCCGGGGTCAGTAGGGGGCCCCATGAGATGCCCCTGGTACCTTTTTCATAGGCTTTTTTGAGTTTTGGCAAGGACACAGGGGCCCCATGATCCCCTATTGCCCGGGGGCCCCATGAGTTGTCAGTCCGCCCCTGGTCCAGCATGATTTGGATAATCATTTTTTTTTCATATTATAAATACCTAAAATCAAGTTTAACCTCTTCGCGCCGGCATCTCCCGGCCCTTTAAGAGTTTCAGAAGCCGGGAGGCAGGGTGGGGTTTTAGGGTCATGTGACCGCCGTGATTCGCCGGCACGGCGGTCACATGATCAGAAAAGGTCCCGATCGAAAGGAGAGATCGGGACCTTTCCAGGAGTCGTGGACATATGCGCTGGGAGCCGGCAGGGTGCATGCTCTTAGCACATATGTATTTTCTAATTGCACGCAAATATGCGGCCGCTCGGCATCAAGGCCCAGACGCAGAGAGGCGCATATTTGCGCCGACCGGCGTCAAGGGGTTAAAGACTGCAATTCCGGTTCCGGCATCCTACGCGATGACGTGTTAAGGCGATTCGCAAAGTCTCCTAGGATGTCGGGTCCTGTATCGCAGGAGTCCTTTGGGTTCCTAGTGACTGACTATCGCATTACTTTGAAACCAGAAGTAACGCGAATGGGAGGAGTTTGGCGCCATTTTACCGGAGTCCTCTGTGGGGAGGATGTGTAACATCAGTGCTGCGGACTGTGCTGTTCTATGTATACAACCTATTGTATACAAGTAGCGCCGAGCAGTGTCATTACTGCGCAGGCGTGAGATCGAGTGTTGCATGCTGGGATAGCCAGCAGCACCAACTCCGGGAAATAAAGACTTGCGGGCTTCAGATGCCCACAGCCATCATGGCGCCTGCCTGCTTCCGAGATCCAGGTAAAGATTTACATATTTAAAACTAATTATAAGGCTATAACAAATATCCAATTGTTAATGTTAACCACTTCCCGTCCGTCCCATGTATATAAATGGCCGGACGGGAGCAGTGCAGGAGCGGGTTGCTGTTCATAAACGGTGCCCACCATTTTAGCCTGTGCGCGCTCCCTGGGAGTGTGCGGCACCGTGATCTTGTGCCCGCTGGACACAGCGGAACACCGAACGCTGTACAGGACCTCTGTGTGAGGTACCGATCATGTGATCACTGATTGGCCAATCAGTGATCACATGAATAGGAGTAAGCAAGATGTCACTTCTGACATCATTGCTTACTACGTGTGAAATCTGTGAGTGATCACAGAGATCACAAGGTAAAAGGCTATTCACAACAGCCTTGTACCATGTGACAAGCTGTGACCAATCACAGCTCTCACAGTATTTCTCAATGGCTGCAGGAATGCAGCCAGAGAGAAGGAGAAATGTTTGATTTTACAGTCTTTATGGGTGTAAAAACAATCAGTGCAAATAAAAAAACAAAAACTTCATCACCCCTTACAAGTAGTACAATGTAACCATGGTGACACTGTACTGCTAGGGTGACAGTATGTTAAAAAAAAATCATACATAATATAAAAAAAACAATAAAAATGTAAAAACATTCTTTGAAAAATTATAATTTTTGGTTATAAACTAATTTGGGTTATTTTGATTTACTAAAAAGATAGCTGAATAAATTTTGCCCAAGATTTATGAAGATTATTTATTTGCAAAACTTTATAAGAAAAACACTTCTTTTCAAAATGTTTGGACTTTTTCATTTATATAGCAAAAAAAATAAAAATCCCAGTGGTGAATAAATACCACCAAAATAAATCTTTATCTGTCTCAAAAATGCTAAAAAGTTCATATGGGTACAGTGTTGTATGACCGCGCAATTGTCATTCAAACTGTGATAGCACTGAAAGCTGAAAATTGGCCTGGACTGGAAGGGGGTGAAAGTGTCCGGACTTGGAAGTGGTTAAAGAATAAGCAATCCTGGGTCAGCTTTTAAAAAAAAAATTCTTCTGGGGACTGCAGCTCCACTTTAACCACTTCCTGTCCGGACACTTTTACCCCCTTCCTGACCAGGGCAATTTTCAGCTTTCAGCGCTATCACACTTTGAATGACAATTACGCGGTCATGCAACACTGTACCGATATGAATTTTTTAGCATTTTTTGAGACAGATAAAACTTTATTTTGGTGGTATTTATTCACCGCTGAGATTTTTATTTTTTTTACTATGTAAATGAAAAAGTCCAAAAATTTTGAAAAAAGGGGTTTTTTTTAAATAAAATGTTGCAAATAAATAATATTTCATCATAAATCTTGGCCAAAATTTATTCCATTATTTTTTTAGTAAAAAAAAAAAAATCCAAACTAGTTTATAACCAAAAATTATAATTTTTAAACATTTTTTTTTTACATTTTTATTTTTTTTTTTATATTATTATTTTTCATTTTTATTTTTTTTTTTTACATACTGTCACCCTAGCAGTACAGTGTCACCATGGTGACACTGTACTACTTGTGGGGGGTGATGAAGATTTTTTTTTTTTTTTTTTTACACTGATTGCTTTTACACCCATATAGGATGTAAAAGCAATCATTTCTCTTTCTCTCTGTCTGCATTCTTGCAGTCATTGAGAAGTACTGAGTGAGCTGTGATTGGTCACAGCTTGTCACATGGTACAAGGCTGTTGTGAATAGCCTTGTACCATGTGACCTCTGTGATCATTCACAGATTTCACACGTAGTAAGCAATGATGTCACAAGTGACATCTTGCTTACTACTTTGCATGTGATCACTGATTCGCCAATCAGTGATCACATGATCGGGACCTCGTACAGAGGCCCGTCCAACGATTGGTGTTTCACTGTGTCCGGAGGACACAGCGGGCACCGGATCGCGGTGCTGCGCGCTCCCAGGGAGCGCGCACAGCTAGAAAAGGCGGGTGCCGTTTATGAACGGCAACCCGCCCCTGGACTGCCACCACCCTGCCGTTTATAAACAGCAGGCGGACGGCAAGTGGTTAAGTGATAAATATTGAAAACCGTAAATATTTAATTTGTTTGGTAAAGAACGCATATTTTTTTAGTGAATTGGCTACTTTTGGGACAAATACCGCTTGAGTTATTTCAACTCCAAAATGTACGCGGTGTTTATCTCTTAGAGAATAGTCCCCATATAAATCCTGTATAATAATAATAATATCACTTCCATACCCTGGTTCTGTAGAGCATCTGATTGGATTAACTGAAGAAAAGCGGACAGCTGCTCCAGTTGGGATTCGCTGAGCTGTCTTAAGTCTACGCCATATTTCTCAAACACTCCCGCTAAACTCTGCACATCTCCCAAACTTTGTATATCTGGAACAGACTGCATCTCCAACATGTTCTGCTTTCCCATAGGACCTGAAACAAAAAAGAACAGACCATTATGTATCTCTGTCTATCCAAAGGAGTGAAGAGCAACTGTCACTGAATATACCGTATAGAAGCCGTGAGACTTTCAAATAAGAATGGCATTTACACTTTAGATGTTATTAATGACGATATCTAGCATGTTGGGTGTTTGAGTCATACATGTAGCATATGTACATATTTTGTAATAATACATATGGCAATATGTAACTCTTTTTACATATTGGTTTTTGGTAAATTTCATGGTCAGCTTTACCGACCAAGCAATCAATGCAGCCATTTAAAGTGGATGTAAAGGCTCGAGGTTTTTTATCTTCATGCATTCTATATTGGCTTGTAGTTATTGATGAACTACCACAGCGCTGTTGAGCGCTCTGCTAATTCATTGATTCTTCCTGTCAGAGAGTAACTGCCTGCCCATATGAGGCACAGATACACTGACAGTCTGCAGGAGACCTGCATGGCACCAGTGATCTGCTGATCGCAGGTGCAATGCTTTACAGGCTCCAAAAACTAAAAATAGTAAATGCGCATTTTTTTTTACCTGCAAAAATATGTGCATTTATTATTTTTTTGTTAAAAGGTGAACTTATCCTTTAAGTCATAAATGGCTGATATAAAAAGCAACAAAAGCCTAGACTTGGCTTACAAACTCATGTTTATCAAGTTGTGTATTGATGTGAAACCTTTAACAGTATATATGTGTGAACATTGCTAGTTCTTTTAGATAAGAGTTACTTCATAGTGTGTGCCCATGTCCGTTTTCAGGACCTCAAAATGTCATATATGTAAATGTGATGTTTCAAAATGGTTGCTAAAGCCTATGATCTTGGACACAGTGCTGTACATCACAACAGAAACCAACCAAAGCTTTATAAACCCCAATAAAATTTCCTAGGCACTAGTTAACAAGCACTGACATAATATATGTCCCCATTGGGGCCTTGACGACCTTGAACATTAACTAAACCACCTTCACCACCTAGATAGCCCCATTCTTCAAACAACTAACACATAACTAAACATAGACACCTTTCAATGTCCTTCCTTCTTCTTCTGGTTGACGGTCCTGGTCACCTTCGGTCATCTGGCTCATCCTTTCAATTCTTTCAGAACTGTCTAGGACATCATCCATCAAGCTGCTGTCCACACTGTCACGGGGAAGCTTCCTTCTTAATTCTGCCCAGGAACGGTGAGTGTCACTGGGCCACTGTATAGGTAAAGGTGATTCTGGTCCACCCTGAAGCCTCCCATAGACAACATGTCTAGTGCCCTCCGGCCAGGAGTGAGTGGAAGCGTAGAAGTGTTGGGAGTTTCTCACACGGTTGGGGTCCTGATAGCCCAGCTACATAGAAAGAAATTGAAAGTTTCAGATGATGACAAGTGGGTCAACGAGACATTTTTAAATGGACAAATTCAAAGAAACAGATAAATGGAGAAAATATGGCAAAATAATACTCTGCTAAATGTTATTATCATCTTTCCCATAAATGTCTCCTCCAATGATGGGTCAAATGAAGACTGGTAATTTCTATTATACACTGCTTTTTAGGGGTGGTTGGATGGAATCTCAATTTAAAACCATACTTAGCTGATATGCTCAGCATGTCAAGAACAATAATGGTGCTCCCTTTTGACTGAGGACTGTGGTTAGGGTTTGGATCTGGAGCGTATGAGAAATGATCAGTCAGAGTAATGGAATCCCTACATGCAGAACAATCCAGAAGTTCTTCAATTTAATGTGTTTCCATTGCCCATTGTCCATTTTTTTAGAGATGGGAATAGTTAAGGCCCACTTCAAATTTTGAACACTACCCAATCCCTACCACTCATTTACAAAAAAAACCCTTCGCAAATATTTTTTATCTCCCCCTCTGCCATCATGTTGTCCTCCACAGCTCCTATAGGAGAGAAAACTAGCGATTCCCTGATTCAGTCTGAGACTGCCATTGACCAGGTTTGTGGCTGCCCCTCATTTTGAGGTCATGATGCTGCCAATAAAGTCTTCAAGATACTGTGAGGATCCCACTGATGGACCCAATAGGAGGTGTCCACCAAGCACCACCATGCATCACCATGCAATGACCTGGGCTCCTGAAAAGAACCCTACCACTCTGCAGTGCAGAACAGAAGACTTGGTACATCAGGTACATATTTGATCCATTTAGTTTAGACATTTTTAAATTGGGGCAATTGACCTGAGGGGAGTGTGGGGCGGGGTTATAGCGAGGTGGGATTTTTCAATATTTGTATCTCATTGGGAAGACTTCCATTCCCCTCCTGTCTGGCTTTCAGGAGATGTGCCCATTGGAGGATTGTACCTAATCCTTTGTTCGGTGGCCACTAAACATTTTGGATCATCCATCCTTTTTGTCCCAGGGACAATGGTCACCAGGATGAATAAAGAGAGTGACTCTCCACAAGTTTTGGCTACAAATACACTTTTTAGTTCTGAATTTTAAAACTTTAACAAGTTCTAAAAGTGACTTTCAACCTTGTTCGGTTATTATCTTTGAGAACAAGAGGAACAAGATCTAAAAGTGTCTTTCTATCTGAATGGCAGAATATTGGCAACAATTTATCTAAAACCTATATCAACACAACCCTGATAGAATCTGTTTATAAACTCAATTTCAATGGAATTTAGTGCCAACTTGGATCACTCCATTGCATCCGTCAATGTCCCCAACTTATTATAGACAATGCAGTCAACATGTCTGGTGACAATGTCCCAAAGTAAACAGATTTCGGATAAACATTTTTGCTCCCATCTGGTCAGTAACGGGCACAAATATTCTTAGATCCCGGAAGTGGAATTGTTCCAGAAACAGGATTCAGCCATTCCTAAATTAATTATAAGACTAATCTCATATATAATGTTAGGGGCTCGAATAGCCATAGTGAGGTGCTGGAAACTGACTATGGTGCATATGGACTATGGTCATCAAAAACTAAACTGGATTGTAATCAACTATAAACCTACGTACATGTACCCTTCAGAACAACAATACAAAATTTAAAAAGACCTAGGACCCCAGGATCTAATATATTTCTCCAGCCTGATGAGACCTGGGAGAAGGCCTCTTTACCATCCCTGGCAACCTCACCTCTCTTCTTCTCCTGTTCTTCCTTCTGCTTCTCATTATACTAAAAAGCTTTAATAAGTACAATGTTGAAGACTTTTGGAGCCCTAAGCTAATGATTTTTTTTAGGTTTACTATAAGTTTTATATGTTTGTTGGTACAACTGAAATACCACCTTTTTGCTCTCCCTACTCTATGGAAGCTCTACCATTAGTGAACGATCTAGTGAGTGGGGATGTAGAACAATTAGTTTTTTGGGGTTTTTTATTACTTTTCTACCAGGTACCAAATGATTAGAGATTGTCAACAGCTGTTTTAAGCCTCACCATTATACCGACTTTGATTAATTATTATATGTTCTTGTACATTTTCTTACGAGACCCTTACCCTAGGTTCACACCTAAGCGTTTTCTGTAGCGTTTTGCAGAAACGCACTACAGTCCATTTAACATGATTTCCTATGAGACACGTTCACATGTCAGAATTTTTACCCGGTGCGTTTTTTGGAGAGGGTCAGGGACTGTTTTGAACGCAAAAAGTAGCCTGTTTGGTTCTATTGACTTCAATGGAAACGCTGCAGAAAAGCAGGTAGTACATTTTTGTTGTGTTTTTGCAGCGTTATTGATGCGATTTTGATGCTTTTTAAATCTGCCTAGCAACAAGAAAAATTTAAAAAAACACAAAACGCATAAAAAACGTGGCACAAACGCGAAACGCAATGCAGAAATAGATCAAACGCAGACTGCATAGGTGTGAACCTAGCCTTAAGCATCATATAATGTTGTCTTCTTTTATATTTGTGGAAAATCTAATAAACAAACTGAAATATAAAACCCTATTTAACCCTAAGATGAAACTAGAAAAGGGGAACTACAGGTCTCCAACTAGCCATCCCTCATACGTATGTTAGTATTGCTGCTTCCAGGTGAACCAGAGGGCTTTGGTTGATATTTCCCTGCTTATAACGTACCTGTGAACTGGGTGGCTGAGAGGTGAGCAGAAAGTAGGTCAAGTATCGATCCAGCAGAGGAGACAGGTTCTGCTTGAAGCTCATGGGAAGTCTTTGTGGTCCTGATGAGGAGTCTGATGATGTCACCTTTGATCTCAAAAATGGTAAGGGATCCACTTGGTTGGTCCATCTTTGAGCTGACAAGGGACCTGTAAGACGCTGAATTGTCCGCCCTGTTGAATGAGCCAATGGGGATCTAAAAAACAGGGATTTTAGGATTTTAAATGAGACTGTCTGCAAATATCCCACCCCTCCAGGCATGTATTCTTACACACTCCTTTTGTTACCTCCCTGCACTGCAGGAACCCTCACTAAGAGAAACAGGATTCCAGGTATGGGGGAGCATATGAATTCCTCTGTGTGATAATGATTGGGCCTATGCAGCTATTTTTAACATGCAGGGGATGACATAACGTCATCTTGTTGTCTAGGCTCTGAAACTGAACTTGAATAGGCAAGTATGCAACAAGAGTTCAAAAATTTGAGTTTTTTGTGATTGTGGATGTGGTTGACAACATCCCTTTCACTGGATTTAAAAGGAAACCATGAAACAAACTATGTATATTTTTATAAAATCATTCTTTTATTAATCATACCCTTGTAATAACAAAAAATAAACTGTAAAAAAAAAAGTTTTGTGTACATAGCTTCACATATCCATATTTTCCATAGGAATATAGTATGTTTTATGCATCCTTGTTACAAGATTGATTTTCAAAACCATACAAATATTAAAAATCTCTACACGGTGGTATCCCCAGCTAATACATGTACAAAACATGTCCACACTATCACAGTCTGTTGGTTCTTGATTGTTGGTTGATAAGCTTGGGGTATCCAACGCTTTTCAAATCTTTTTTCATTAGCTCCTTCCTCAGGGAAATCATACCACTCAAGTACAAGTACAAAATATTAGAATCCAAGCATTGAAAACAAATCTATCTATTCTAAAAATCATTTACTCAGAGGGGGTTTCTTTTTGCCACCAAGAAGAAAAGTAGTGAGAAAAACAAAAGAAAGAAAGGGGTAAAATAAATTGAGGAAATGTGTACCAAAATCAAAAATTGAGATAGACACAAGATATTAATCAAATAATACCTCCAAAAATGGTCATTGTTCAATCTGTTTTCCCTGAGCTGAAGCCTGCTAAAAAGGGTCTAAATCTTTCTGATTCATTTAAGCCTGGTGGAATCGTAGCGTTTAGGTGCCTGATCCAGCGCATCTCTCGCTGAAGCAGCACCTTATTCCAATCCCCACCTCTTATCGGGATGTGAACTCTATCCAAAACTGAAAAAACTACTTTTGGCATTTTATATTTGTGGATTGCGGCCACATATTTGCCTAGAGGTAAGTAGAAATTCCCAATTTGCATGCTATGGAGATGTTTATACATGCATCTCCAAATTTCCTGACATGTTTTCCCTACATAAAAGGATCCGCATTGTATAATCTTTGGTTTTACAGTTAGAAAAATGTTTTGAAATGAATTTTTCACTGTTTGGAAGAATCATTTGTTTGTAGTTACTGACAAAGGGGCAATATGCACAATCACCTCACGAAAAAGTGCCCACCTGTTTACAAGGATCTATTCTTTCTCCTTTATGCTGTATTCACTATGCACCAAACATTGCTTCATTGACCCTGCTAATTTGCCCAATAGGGGGTCTTCACATAGAATAGGCCAATGCCTCTCCAGGATTTTCCTGATTTTCTTGTGTTCATTAGAATATTTCATTATTATTATTATTATTCTTATTCCCTTGCTGGAGCCTTAGTGTTTTTTTATTTAAATAAAAGATTCTGTTTAGGCTTTTGACCCAACTGAATGCCTCTTTCAAAGAAGATTTTGTTAGTAATCTTTCTGTAAGCTTATCAGCTTCCATTTGGAAGCCCTCATAGCTTGTACAATTGCGTTTGATTCTTAAAAATTGACTGAACAGTATAGATCTTTTTAATGGTTCAGGATGGAAACTGTCAGCATGTAAGATTGTATTGCTGGCAGTCTCCTTTCTATACAAAGTACTACTCAACCGTCCTTTTTGTCCTTTCATTATGGTTACAGGCAAAAAATTGATCTTGTGACAATCAAATGTCATGGTAAAAAAGAGGTTTGCATTATTCCAATTCATTGCATCCATAATTGTTTTAACAAACTTTCCAGTCCATCCCAAAAAAATAGTATGTCATCGATGTATCTCTACCATATCACTATATGGATTGTATACATCGAGAAAGCCACGTCCAGCAAAAAGGTCTGCTCCCAAACCCCCAGGTATAGATTGGCATAGGATGGGGCATTACAAGTCCCCATTGCTACACCCTGTACCTGGAGGTAGTGGGAGCCATGAAAAAGAAAGACGTTATGATGTAAAATAAAGTCTAACATCTGTAAAATGAATTAAATTTCCAATCTTGAGTACTACGTTGTTGTAAAATGAATCATACAGTCTCAATTCCCTTTATGTGTGGAATACTATTGTATAGTGATTCCACATCCACAGTCAACAAAAATGCTCTTTTGGAAATGTCTAAATTATCAGTAATTTGTAGTAGATGTATTGTATCTTTAACATAAGAGGCCAAACTGATCACAAAGTCTCAAATGTGCATCAATGACTTGGCTTATTCCCTCGGAGACAGACCCATTCCCAGAGATAATGGGCCTCCTTGGGGGATCAGCCAAGTCCTTGTGAACCTTTGGAAGTGCATAGAACGTAGGTACCTTTGGGTGCCTTTTTCAAATAAATTCCTACAAGTCCTCTGAGATAATGATGTAGTCCTTTCTTGTTTTCAGACCGAGGTGAGGTGGTAATACTGCCATAGCCCTACACACCCGGCACAATAGGCCTCCCCTAACTGTGAGGGGAGGTAATTGCTGCATTTGGAGGTTTGGGCAGCTCTTCAGCTTGTCCTCCCTCGTACCTGCTGGATTTAAGCTGAATTGCGGTTCTCTTGTGTCGGTGGCACATCTCTTGATGCCACTCCTGGCCCTCCTGAAACCCCAGTATGAGATGAACGCCAGAGGACTGGACTGGGCGCCATTTTCCTCCCATATGAGAGACCCACATGGAAGAACTTGCAGCTGATCTTCATGAGAGGATATTTGCCCCCCCCCACTGAGCTTGCCCTATATAAGAAATGTCCTTTTGTACTCACTTGTTGGACATATATCCAAGGTGAAGACAGCTCATGCAAGTGGCTTGGAGATTCTTGAATTAAAACTATGGATGGCTAATTGTAAGTTTAGTTATCTTTTACATTTTTGTTATGTTTGATTAAATAAAGGGAGATTATTTTGTAATATTAATTGATACTTGAATATATTATTATTATTATTATACAGTATTTATAAAGCGCCAATAGTTCGCTCAGCGCTGTACATTACAAAGGGGGACAGAACATGTGACAGAACAATACCAATACAATGCAAAACATGAGGGGATCGAGGGCCCTGCTCTTTCGAGCTTACAATCTAGGAGATATATAGCCTCTGTTTGAGGACAATGCAATTTTGGATTGTTTTTTTACCAGTTAATTTTTGACAGGATATAGGAGATGTTTCTCCTTCCTACTTTCAAGAGCATGAATATAAACTAGGAGAGTTTATCTGTTTTGCCTTAAAATATTTAACCTGTCCAAAACCAGAGAGATATAGAATCATTTCACTTAAAATCAGATGTATTTGTATCATCCCCTTCTTTTTACAACAGTGGGCACTGAGGTTCAAGTGGTCCTTGTGTAAATTCATCAGGGATGATTGCAGTAATCAACTGTCACACCTTGGCTATACAGTAGAAGATGGCTTCCACATCTAACAGATTATGATAAAAGTAAGAGAAATCCTTTTTATATTATAATATATTTGAAAACAATTTGTTTTTGTAAATAGTATTCACTGCAATGTGGATGTAGTTGATTGTTATAAGAACCTTATATTGCAGAGTGGTATGATTTCCCTGAGGAAGGAGCTAATTGAAAAAAGCTTTGAAATGCGTTGGATACCCCAAGCTAACCAACCAACAATCAAGATCCAATGGACTGTGATAGTGCGGACATGTTTTGTCTATGTATTAACTGGGGATACCACTGTGTAGAAATTTGTAATATTTGTATGGTTTTGAAAATTTTTAGTTTATTGATTTTTTGTTATTACAAGGGTATGATTAACCACTTGCTCTCCCGAGGATTTTCTCCCCTTCCTCACCAGGCCATTTTTTGTGTTCCAGCTCTGCTTTACTTTAACTAACAATTGCGCAGTCATGCAACACTGCACCCAAATGAAATTTGCGTCTTTTTTTCCCACAAATTGAGTTTTCTTTCGGTGGTATTTGATCACCTGTGCGTTTTTTATTTTTTGCACTATAAGAGAAAAATGACCAACAATTTTGAGAAAAAAAACTATATTTTTGACTTTTTGCTATTAAACATGTCCAGTAAAAAAAATTGTCTGGATATCTGGAAGAATAACAAAAACTGGGTTGGTCCTATGCATTGTAATTAATTTTCAATCCTGAATGGACCTTTAATATAAGGCTCCATGAACACGGGACACTTCTGAACGATGGAAACTGACCGCTGGAAAATGTAGGTTAAAAAAACATCTGCGTTTGCATAACACGTTTATGCGCATTTATGAGCATTTAGAAGCGTTCTTTAAAGATAACCTCAGGAGACCTTCCAAAATGCCCAGAATGCACTGAAAAACAGTAAACAATTAACTATTTCAATGAATTCAACTATAGGAATGTGCTCACGACACAAAAACTCTAAAAAACTGTGCATACATCAAAATAAAATCGAACAAAACATTTCAAAAAGAAGGAATAATAGTGCAGCGAGTTTTTAAAACCAGAACACAGTTTAATTTGAAAACGCACTTACAAACAGGGTGTCTTAGCCGACACCAGCATCACACGCATAGATATGGTATCACTTGTACCGCTCATCGCGGATCATCTCCGACAGACACAGAAGAAATGTCACAAACGTCTGCATTCAGTTGGCCACACCCTGTTTGTAAGTGCGTTTTCAAATTAAACTTTATTCTGGTTTTAAAAACTCGCTGCACTATTATTCCTTCTTTTTTGCCTTTTTCCGAATGTCTATGGAGAATCGTATAGCGATCTAGGTGAGAGAGGTGTGGAGAGCTATTTCAGGATTATCTGGAACCAATTTATAATATAAAGTGGTGGTTACTTTCATCCTAAAAAAAGTCAATATTGCAGAACATTGCACCTTATATTTGGATTTTTGAAGACTCATCGCTCCCAGAGCAATAGCGTGGTTGCTGGTCTGTGAATTGATCAGCATATAGCTCTGGTGAATCATCCAATCGTATCTTTTGGTGGTGGATTGCACTTGGTGATTTCAAATTTAAAAACTTTTTTGGGACTTTGGACTTTTACATATTAATTTGAACACTTGATTTATTCATTATATAATTTTTTTGAAATGTTTTGTTCGATTTTATATTGATGTATGCACAGTTTTTTTAGAGTTTTTGTGTCTTGAGCGCATTCCTATAGTTGAATTCATTTTGACCAAGATGATATAACATTTTTGGGTTGGAGTTGCTGCTGTATTAATTAAGGGTGTGGCGCTTTTCTAAACAACATTCTAATTAACTATTTCAGACATTTTGAGAGAAATAGAGAGAGCAGAAGCAGAGAGAGCAGTATTTGTTGACATTAGCTGTCTTTTTTTTTGTGGTGTTTGGATATGTTCCGGCTCCTTTCTGTGCAGAAATTATTGTGGCAGTGTCTAACATATTTACTTTCATGCGAAACCTCAAAGTATGGTGTACCGGGTCCATTTGAATACAGCAAAAAAATTTTGGGACTTTGGACTTTTACATATTAATTTGAACACTTGATTTATTCATTATATCATTTTTTTTAAATGTTTTGTTCGATTTTATATTGATGTATGCACAGTTTTTTTTAGAGTTTTTGTGTCTTGAGCGCATTCCTATAGTTGAATTAATTTTGACCAAGATGATACAACATTTTTGGGTTGGAGTTGCTGCTGTATTAATTAAGGGTGTGGCGCTTTTCTAAACAACATTCTAATTAACTATTTCAGACATTTTGAGAGAAATAGAGAGAGCAGAAGCAGAGAGAGCAGTATTTGTTGACATTAGGGGGTTTATTTACTAAAGCTGGAGAGTCCAAAATCAGACTCCCTTCTGCATAGAAACCAATCAGCTTCTAACCTCAGCTTGTTCAATGAAGCTTTGGCAATGAAACCTGGAAGCTGATTGGTTTCTATGCAGAAGGGAGTCTGATTTTGGACTCTCCAGCTTTAGTAAATAAACCCCTAGCTGTCTTTTTTTTTTTTTGTGGTGTTTGGATGTGTTCCGGCTCCTTTCTGTGCAGAAATGATTGCAGCAGTGTCTAACATATTTACTTTCATGCGAAACCTTAAAGTATGGTGTACCGGGTCCATTTGAATACCGCAAAAATGCTTTGCATGCATTTTTCATAATGAAAAAAGTCTCTGGAAATGGAAGAGTTAAAAAAAATTTCCAAATGCAAACACTTATAAACGCGGTTAGCCACGTTTACAAGCGTTTGAAATGCTGATAAAATCTACTCCTGAACGCAAGTTTGGTGCGTTAAAAAAAACGACTGTAAACTCAACTGCCTGTAAACGACGATGTGTACACGGACACACAGGAGAACATTAGGGAGAGTTCAGGGGCTGCTGAAAAAAAAAACGCAGAAAAGCTCCGAAACGTCAGTTTATCAGCTGCAGTGTACATGAGCCTAAAAATATACCTCTCCTCATCCAGAAGATCGAAGGGCTCCAGAGCTTTGTGCTGCGGAATGCGACCTATTTCATGAGCCATTACTCGCTGCGTCACATCATCCTTCCACGACAACCCTGTGGCCACGGGCAAAAAGAAAAAAAAAAACAAACTTTAATTGTACAGCCAATCTACTTTGCATATTCTTTCTTTCCTTTTGCATTCTTTGCTCTGCTGATGGTGAGTAATGTAGAAATGTCGGTTAGAAGTTAATTGTGTGGCCTGGTGAAATCATTCTTTCCAAAATAAAAAATGGGAAAATCAAAAGAAAAGATGCATCAAGTCACTCTAGAAAATGCAAATGACACAGAGATTCGGCGTTCAATTAATCACAGCGGAGCCGGTTGCTTAAATCGTGAGAAAAGGCTGTCATCTTTTTGTGAGTCCTCAGAAATAATGGAGCGGAACGTCACAGCTGATTATTTCAGTTACTGATTACCTTTTGCTGACAGTCGACGTAGAACGCCTTGCAACTGTTGCAGAGTTCTAGGAGTCACCTGAAACTGTCCCACGTCCCTTTCCGATCGATCTCGACACTGGCCGAATAATCCATCTGAAAAAGAACATATGACAGACTGAGTGTTAAAGTGTTACTAAACCCACAACAGTACAATCAGTCTGTATACGCAGTAAAGCATGCTTGTTATACTCATTGTGGAACCTAAGGGGTTAATCCTCTGCATTGTGTAAAAAGGCTGTTTGATCCTGTCTTCTCTGATCCTCCCCTTCTTCTACTGTTCCTGGCTCATCTCCTGATAGAACAGAGCCTAGGGGGCAAGCTACACATGCTCAGTTTGGTGTGTATTGCTAAAGAGGTATTTTTTTTGCTTGCTATACTCATTGTGGAACCTAAGGGGTTAATCCTCTGCATTGTGTAAAAAGGCTGTTTGATCCTGTCTTCTCTGATCCTCCCCTTCTACTACTGTTCCTGGCTCATCTCCTGATAGAACAGAGCCTAGGGGGCAAGCTACACATGCTCAGTTTGGTGTGTATTGCTAAAGAGGTCTTTTTTTTGCTTGTTATACTCATTGTGGAACCTAAGGGGTTAATCCTCTGCATTGTGTAAAAAGGCTGTTTGATCCTGTCTTCTCTGATCCTCCCCTTCTACTACTGTTCCTGGCTCATCTCCTGATAGAACAGAGCCTTGGGGGCAAGCTACACATGCTCAGTTTGGTGTGTATTGCTAGAGAGGTCTTTTTTTTTGCTTGTTATACTCATTGTGGAACCTAAGGGGTTAATCCTCTGCATTGTGTAAAAAGGCTGTTTGATCCTGTCTTCTCTGATCCTCCCCTTCTTCTACTGTTCCTGGCTCATCTCCTGATAGAACAGAGCCTTGGGGGCAGGCTACACATGCTCAGTTTGGTGTGTATTGCTAGAGAGGTCTTTTTTTTTTTGTTGGAAGGGTGCATGTGATCAGCATAGGGCCAATCATCGATGTCCAGAGGTCAGGGAGGCCGCAGTCTCATAGGACATTGAGAGGAAAATGAAAACTCCTTCAACAAGCTTTAACCAGTGCGCTGCTGGACACTGATAGAAGTCACAGGACTGCTATACACTGCTGATGAGAAAAGGAATTTATCAGTTTATATTTACTAAAATATTTGCATTTCCATGTTGTGAGTACTGTGGGCAATGTATAGAAAAACTCTTTGCTTTAGTTTTGGTTAAAGTGGAGAAAGTTGTGGCTTTACATACACTCAAAAGCCCAACTCAGGAATTTTTTTTTAATTAAAATAGACCTCAATCCTACAGGCAAGGAAGCAATAATCACCTTCAATCCAAAACTGCCCCCTCTGCAATATTTCTTTTTTTGTCACATGATGTCCTCAGTTAACACCCAGCATCATTAAAGCTGAACTCCAGGAGTTAAGTCCAGTTAGAGGCATGTCACCTCTGGGACCTATCATTTATACTACATGACAGGTTTATTGCCATGTGAGGAGAGAGGCACACAGAGCAGCTATGCTCATCCATCCCCTCTTCTGCCTATTCACAGAAGCCTTTGTATTTTGTAAATGAGTTCAAATAATACAAAGGCTTCTGTGACTGGGCAGAAGGAGGGGAGGGGCAGGCATAGCAGTTCCAGTGACTTTGCTCTTGGAGAAGCTGAGACCACAGCAAGCAGAATCAAAGCTCTGGAAGTTACCCACATGGAATAAAAATATATTTGAAACATATTTTAAAAATATTCTTCCCAAATATATTGCCTATATTTGAAATGCTACAATTTTGTCCGTATTCAATATATTTCAAAATACATTTAAATATATATATATACTGCATGTTGAAATGCTGAAATGCGTTTTTATTACAATATATATGAAAAATATTTTTAAAAATACATTTCAAATATACTGTATGTCTTTAAAAATGCAAATCTCCATTTTTGGAATGCATTTACAAATATATGTAAAAATATATGTTAAAATGACTTTTTTATATGTTAAAAAAATCTGAAGAATATATTTAAAAAATACATATTTTTAAAAATATATATGTTTTAAATATATTCTTCAGATTTTTTTCTAACATATAAAAAAGTAATTTTAACGTATATTTTTAAATATATTTGTAAATGCATTCCAAAAATGGAGATTTGTATTTTTAAAGACATACAGTATATTTGAAATGTATTTTTAAAAATATTTTTCATATATTTTGTAATAAAAACGTATTTCAGCATTTTAACATGCAGTGTATATATATATGTATGTGTATATATATATATATATATATATATATATATATATATTTTTTTTTTTTTAAATATATTGAATACGGACAATTGTAGCATTTCAAATATATGGCAATATATTTGGGAAGAATATTTTTATTCTCTCTCTGGCCATGCTCCACCTTCACAGCTTATAAAATACATGAAAGAGAAGATAAAAAACAGGACCTGTAATCTCGATTAAAAATCCTGTAGCAGGGTGAAATCTGATTGTTAGCTCTTCTGCCAAATAATAAAATTCAGATAAGCCATAATGTATATGATGTATATATGACTTCACTGGATATCTGAAGGCTGAAATCTGATTGTTAGCTCTTCCGCCAAAGAGTAAAATTCAAATAAGCCATAATGTATATGATGTATATATGACTTCACTGGATATTTGAAGGCTGAAAACTGATTGTTAGCTCTTCTGCCAAGGGGTAAAATTCACATAAGCCATAATGTATGTGTTGTATTTATGACTTCACAATGACTGGCTGGCCGTTCTGCTTTATTAGGAAAAGGATCAAACTAGAAGACCCTGTTGGCCTGTATGTGATATGAATACACAAGTATGAAGACTCACCTTGTACACAAACCTCCTCCTTGGAACACAGCCTCAGATCAAACAAGCAGCCTGAAGAATCAATAAAGGAAGGAATTAATGGCTTTTATAATTGGGAACAACTGACGCACAATTCATGGCAATTCAAACTGAGCGTAGCATGACGAAATGCATAAACAGAGGTTGCTTTCAGCCAAAACCACATAATAAATAATCAACAGATCAGAAGATAATAATCAGCAGATCCAGAGATATAAACAGCTGCAGTTATATGCAAATCTCTACTGTATAAAAGGGCCTTGTCATATTGTCAAGTCTGATGCTGCCAACATCTCCCCAATGGCAGAATCAGCGATGTGCAACTCCCACTTTACCCAACACTCCTTCGCTTGCCCAATCTGGCTGATATCTCAGTGATTTGGCCAGGAGAGCATAGACGCCTTAGGAGAATGTGAGAGAACCTTTAGTATTTCTATAAATTGTCCCAGAGATAATTTTTTCCAGTAATACATGGGCCTAGATCTTAATATTGTGGCCCTTGAAATAATTTTCAGGTCTTGGGAAATGTCAGGAATCAGGGTATGACCAGAGGTGTGTGGACTGACACAGGGAAACGCAGGCTTCAGATATGTTATAAACAATATAATTTATTAAGACTAACAATACAAAACGCAGTGCAAAACTAAACCTAAACACAGTGCAAACAAACCAAACCACCCACAGATAACAATACATACAATGCAAGAGTTGTCAGGCAGGCCGGGTCAGTAGCAAATGGAGTACCAGGAACAGGCGGGAGAGTGGTCGGGGTCACAAGCTGGGTTCAGTAACTCACGGGCAGCGCGGTGCAGAGGGTCAGGCAGAGAATGGTCAGGGTCACAAGCCAGGGATCAAACAGGAGAAGTCAGCAGAGGTCAGGATCAGGCAGGGTCGGCAACAAGTCAGACAGGAACAGGAATACAGGATACAGGGGCCCATGGAAAAACACACACCACGGCCCTGACTGTGAGTCTGGCCATTCCTTAAATACAACCCCCGCAATCAGCTTCAGGTGTTTGGCTGACTGCAGGGGTGAGTCTCTGATTGCTGAGAGCACCTGCTGGCCAGCCCTGGTACTGCAGCCCACAAGGCAGGTGAGTCCCACCATTATTGGCAAGTCCATTCCTGACAGGAAAGCTCTAAAAAACAAATTATTAGGGTTCACTGGGAAAAATGACCCTTACAATGATGAGCAGTGGAAAAAATATCCCTTACATTAGTGGTCAGTTGGAAGCATGCCCCATACTTTGGAGTTCAGTGGAAGAATGTCCCTTACATGGGTTGTCAGTGGGAAGCATGCTCCTTACAGTGGTGGTCAGAATACACTCTTTCTGGATAGCTAAAAAGATTATTGGTGTCACGCAGCTGGCTCTGCCATGTGACGCTGACCCTGGATCTATGCAGGAATGGCAGGTCAATTAGTAACAATTCATGGAACCCCTAGTAACCTCAGAAGGAACCCTTGGGTTCCACAGATCCATGGTTGAGAATAGTTGTGGTACTGTATGAAAACCCCAATAACCACCAACATTATGTTCTTTACAGTATGCATTCTTCTTCACCGGTGTTATATGTACTCTACAGATCACCATTGCTATTAACCCTTTGTTCCTTACACATCACTCATGCTATTGCACATAACATGCCTACATGTTCTTCAATATTTATTTAGTCTATAACATGATCATCTTTAATATTATGTCCTTACAGTATGTATTACTCGTTACCAATGCTATACATAGATAACCCTTGCTATTCTTTCAATACATATCACTCATGCTATTCTCATTTTTTCTTTAATTTCATCACCCATTCCTCACCAAATTCTAATTTCTCATGTACCTCATGTGCCTTTTTCTTACACTATGTTCTTCTTGTACTAAAATTCATGGATCTTTCCATTGACACCCTAACTCGACACCCTCTTTCTCCCAATCATACCCTACCTCACCCCCTGCCCACTTCCAATCATATTCCAACTCTCACTCTCTTCCAGTCATCATCATCCTCCCATCACCTCCTAAACCCTTCCAATCACACTCTATCTCTGCTCCTGCTCCTGTCTAGCACACTCTACCATTACCTCCTGCCCCTTCCAATGACACACCTTGGAATTTTTAGCAGGAAAGCGCAGCTACAGGTATACCCATGACCAAATATTGGTGCTTCATCTAACGGGGATGGCCATCCTCTTCGACAGAGTGCAGAGCTTTGGGAAGGACGTACTACATAGAGCAGTGAGGGAGGAAGGGGACACGCGCCTAGCCAGCCAGATCAGCTGGATCAACCCAAATGATCAATGGAGTGGCAGATGTCACAGCCAGATCACCCTAACATCATCTCCTGCCTTCTCCAATTTCTCATCTCCTGCCCCCTTCTAATCACCATTTACAAACACACTATACCCTCACCTTCTGCCCTTCCAATTACTCTTACTTTCCAATAACGCTTTTCCCTCACCTCCTGTCTTTTCCAATCACAATCCACGCTCATCAGTCTTCTTCCAATCACACCCTATCATTACCTCCTGCCCTGTCCAATCTCACAGTTCCCTAACCTTTTGTCCTTTCCAATCACAATGTACTCCTACCCCCTTCCAAACACACTCTACTCTCATTTCTTTCCCTTTCACTGCACCATCACCACCTACCCCTTCCAATCACACTCTATCATCACCTCCTACCACTTCCAATCATACTCTACCATCACCACCTGCTCCCTTCAATCATATTCTATCATCACCACCTGCCCCTTCCATCACCACGTGCCCCTTCCAATCACATTCTACCACCACCTCCTGCCTCTTCTAACCACATTCTACCAGCAACACCTGCCCCTTCAAATCATACTCTGTCATCACTACCTGACCCTTCCAATCCTACTCTACCATCACCACCTGTTCCTTCCAATCATACTCTACCATCACCACCCAACTTTCCCAATCGCACTCTACTATCATCACCTATTCCTTTCAACCCTACTCTACCATCACCACCTGACCTTTCCAATCAAACGCTATCATCACCTCCTGACCCTTCCAACCTTCCTATCATACTCTACCATCACCACCTGCTCCCTTCAATCATATTCTATCATCACCACCTGCCCCTTCCATCACCACGTGCCCCTTCCAATCACATTCTACCACCACCTCCTGCCTCTTCTAACCACATTCTACCAGCAACACCTGCCCCTTCAAATCATACTCTGCCATCACTACCTGACCCTTCCAATCCTACTCTACCATCACCACCTGTTCCTTCCAATCATACTCTACCATCACCACCCAACTTTCCCAATCACACTCTACTATCACCACCTATTCCATTCAACCCTACTCTACCATCGCCACCTGACCTTTCCAATCAAACGCTATCATCACCTCCTGACCCTTCCAATCATATTCTATCAGCAGCACCTGCCCCTTCCATCACCACGTGCCCCTTCCAATCACATTCTACCATCAACACTCACCACTTCCAATCATGCTCTACCATCACCACCTGCCGCTTCCAATCACATTCTACCATCACCACTTGTTCCTTCTAATCACACTTCTAACATCACCACTTGACCCTTCCAATCACATTCCACCATCACCACCTGCCCCTTCCAATCATATACTACCATCACCTCCTGCTCCTCCCAATCACATTCTACCATCACCATGTGTTCCTTCCAATCATACTCTACCATTACCACTTGACCCTTCCAATCACACTCCACCATCACCTCCTGACCCTTTCAAACATACTCTACCATCACCACCTGTTCCTTCCAATCACATTATATCATCACCACTTGTTCCTTCCAATCATACACTACCATCACCACCTGTTCCTTCCAATCACACTCTTCCATCACCACCTGATCCTTCCAATCATAATCTACCATCCCCTTCTGCCCCTTCCAATCATGCAGCTCCTGATCTTCTGCCCTGTTCAGTCACACGCTACCCTCACTCCCCCCCCCCCCTATTCCAACTACACAGTTCCCTAACCTTCTGCCCCTTCCAATCACACATCATCTTCATCTCCTGCCCCTTCCAATCACACTGTACCCTCACCACCTGCCCCCCTTCCAATCACATTCAACCATCACCTCTTGCCCCTTCCAATCACACTGCTCCCTGACCTTTGGCCCCTTTTAATCACAATTAACTCTTACCTCCTACCCCCTTCCAATCACACCATACTCTCACCTTGTTCTCTCTTCTAATCACATACAACCTTTCCACTCCTCTCCTCTGTCCACTTATCTTCTCCACTACCATCTTCTTTACACTCACCCTCCACACTCAGCACCTCTCCCCATCACCCTCTATGCTCCCTTCCTCTCATCACTTTTCATCTTCCTTGTAGAGATTCCATATATGCAAAGCAAAAAAAAAAGCCATCTCCCCCAATAATAACTGCAATATTACCCAAGCGTCCACTATTATAAAATATGATTATTTAGTAATTACATGTACCCAGAATATACCGACAGAAGGACACAGTTGATTATCATAAGCAGAGCTTTGACATGTTGAAACAAAATCTGACAAGCGAGGGAAGGTGGGGGCTTATGAGATTCTCTGCCTAGAAACCCTTGGAGAATACAAGGCTGTAATACCAGAGCCTCTTCATATGTCAGAATATTCCCATCTACACTTGACGTCGCCGATGATTGTGTTTGCTGACGTCGGTTGGGGCTCTCAGACGAACGTGAGATGAACAGCGACAGGATATATGCAGCGGGAGTACAGAAGGCGGACACTTAAAGGCTGCCTTCCCATTGACTCCAAATGTCACACAGATACTTCAGTGATTTTCACAAATACAACTCATTTAGCCTCATCCACATGACCCCTGTTTCTGCAGTCTTCTACAGAATCTCTAAACCTACCATTGAACAAATAATCCTAATAGACTTGATTTAATAACATCGTACAAATAACAATGAACAGTGTATACCGACCAATCACAGGACAGCTTTCAGCAGCGCAAAGTAATCAGATTATTGGAAATAGATTTTCCGCTTGTTGGTGCTCCCACGTATAAACAGCAACCATTCTGAAGGTGTTTAGTGGCATGACGTGGGATTGATCTTTGTTCAGCAATAGACAGATGGTTGCCTGGCTGAATTAACCACAGGTAGACCGAATGACTTCTACTGACATTGGACTGTGGTTCATCTCGTCTAAGACAGCCTTTCTCAATGTTTTTACCACAGAAAAAACTTTTAAATCATTTTCAGGTCTATGGTAATTCCTTCTAAAAACAATTCATTAGGGGTCATTGGGAAAGGTGACCCTACCACTGGTGGTCATTGGGATGAATTGCCCTTACATTGGTGGTCACTGGGAAGAATGTTCCTTACATTGGTGGTCAGTAGGAAGAATGTTCTTTACATTAGTTGTCAATGGGAAGAATGCCCCTTACATTGTTGGTCAGCAGGAAAAATGTCCCTTACACTGGTGGTCTATGGGAAGAATACCCATTATATTGGTTGTCAATTGGGAAGAATGCCCCTTACATTGGTTGTCAGTGGGAAGAATGCTCCTTACATTGGTGATCAGTGGGAAGAATGCCCCTTACATTGGTTGTCAGTGGGAAGAATGCTCTATACATTGGTGGTCAATGGGAAGAATGCTCCTTATATTGGTGGTAAGCAGGAAGAATGTCCCTTACATTGGTTGTCAGTTGGAAAGAATGCACCTTACATTGGTTGTCAGTGGGAGGAATGCCCCTTACATTGGCTGTCAATTGGGAAGAATGTCCCTTACATTGGTGGTCAATTGGGAAGAATGTCCCTTACATTGGTGGTCAATGGGAAGAATGCTCTTTACATTGGTGGTCAATGGGAAGTATGCCCCTTATATTGGTGGTGAGCTGTAAGAAAGCCCCTTACATTGGTTGTCAGTTGGGAAGAATGCACCTTTACATTGGTTGTCAGTGGGAAAAATGCCCCTTACATTGGTGTTCAGGGGGAGAAAATGCCCAGTACATTGGTGGTCAAGGGAAAAATGCCCCTTACATTGGTTATCAGCAGGAAGAATGCCCCTTACATTGGTTTGCAATGGGAAGAATGCCCCTTACATCGGTGGTCTTTGGTAAAGAATGTCCCTTACATTGGTTGTCAGTGAGAAGAATGCCCCTGATATTGGTGGTCAGCAGAAAGAACGCCCCTTACACTGGTGATCAATGAGAAGAATGCCCCTTACATTGGTTGCCAATGGGAAAAATGCCCCTCACATTGGTGGTCAATAGGAAGAATGCCTCTTACATTGGAAGAATGTTCATTAAATTATTGATCAATAGCAAGAATGGCCCTCACAGTGGAGATCAGTTGGAAAAATATTCTTTATATTGATGGCCAGTAGGAAGAATGCCCCTTATTAGTGGTCAGTAGGAAAACCACTCATGTCCCTCATATGTCCCTTACACTGGTGATCATAAAAGAATGATAGGACAGCCGGCTCCCAATGCAAGCAAAGAAGAAGGTTGCATGGTAAAAAATTATCCTTTAACTAATCATCTTTTGTGTAACAGGGGATGTCCTTTGCCTGCATACTTTTTGCTAATAGGTGTTCCTCTTCCCCATCTCAGAAGATTGGAAGTTATGCTATGTTGCTCAGAAGAGATGAGGAGGAGAAGAAGAGAGTCCTCTTCTAGGGTGACAACACTGCTTCTCCTCATACAATACAGTGAGTGATGTTGTCACCCTAGGGCAGGAAATGTGTTACTAAGCAGATGAAAATAATGGAAAAAAGCCTGAAATAATGCAGCCACCACTAAGGACTGAGAAGCTGTAATATATTATTTGGATTTAAGATAAACTTTAATCCACAATTTGCAATGAACCTCTGTGCTGCCCTCTGCCCAGGGCTGACCTGTCGGGATTGTATGGTCGGTAATACAGAGCGCCATCCATTGAGTTAGAGTCGGTAATTGAGGTAAGGTGGAGCAGACATCACCTGGGTATAGGATGGGGGATAATTACAGCAATGTTTGTGATCTCCCACACAGAAGTAATGCCGAGCAGAAGAGAAGCCAATGTAAAGGGCAGCTCCATTATTTGACGTGGGATGAGTCACAGGAAGGAGTGGGGGTGGAGGAGAATGGATGCAAAGCGTCACTCTCTGAATCAGCACACGCTTCGCACACACACACCGCGGTCATAAGTGGCATGCCTACAACTGCGGGGAGGGGGAATTATGACAATGGGAGTATAAATAGAATGAAATATAATTATAATATCTCGTACATCATTAATACCTAAGAAGAGTAGATGTGAAGATGATAGACTCAGAAGGTTGTTCTTGACAAATGGTTTCATTTTTGCAGTTAGTTGGATAAAACCGATACATAGGAGAAATTAATAACTACCTGTGCAGAGTGGTGGCTCCCCCCCCCCCTTCCCACAGTGGGGCTCCTCCCCTCCCCCCCCCCCCCCGCACACCAAGGGATAAATACTCATCTAGGGTACCATTAAAAAAACACTTTTTCTTACCTTGGTGCTCGCTTACCTGGCATCCAGCTCTCTCCTCTCTCTAGGTCAGTGGTTCTCAACCTTCCTAATGCCGCGACCCTTTAATACAGTTCCTCATGTTGTGGTGACCCCCAACCATAAAATTATTTACCCAGTAATTATAATTCATGAGTGTCGTTTTACCTCCAATATTGCTGCTTTCAACACAGTAGCTGCTTTTAACAGAGTAGCTGCTTTCAACACAGCAGCTGCTTTCTACACAGTAGCTGCTCTTTACACATCGGAAATATGTGTTTTCTGATGGTCTTAGGGGACCCCTGTGAAAGGGTCGTTCGACCCCCAAAGGGGTCGCGACCCACAGGTTGAGAACCACTGCTCTAGGTGGTTGGCTGGCCCTCAGTATCCTAAGGCCCCATCGGTCCATTTTTGACCCATGATTGGACGGATCAAAAATGGACTACAATGCATCCGGATATAATCAGATGTGTACCTGGATCTAGATCCATGCAGGTACCTCGGCCTGAACTGTAGTGTATTCCTATGGACACCTGGATTTAGGTGGATGTGCATCCCATTACATCCGGGTCTGTTCAGGTACGTTGGACTGGATAGCAGCCTATCCCTATGGGGTGTCCAGCTGTAAGCGGATGTGTATCTGGTTGTATATGGGTCTGTTCAGGAACGTCCGACCTGGCTGCAGTGTATCCCTATGGGCAGCTGGATGTAAGGGGAAGTGCGTTCATTTACTTCTGGATCCATTCAGGTAAGTTGGACTAGAACAGTGTATCCCTATGGCCAGCAGGATGTAAGGGAATGTGCGCCCGTTTACATCCGGGTCTGTTCAGGTACGTTGGACTGGATAGCAGCCTATCCCTATGGGGTGGCCAGATGTAAGCGGATGTGTATCTGGTTGTATCTGGGTCTGTTCAGGTACGTCCGACCTGGCTGCAGTGTATCCCTATGGGCAGCTGGATGTAAGGGGAAGTGCGTTCATTTACTTCTGGATCCATTCAGGTAAGTCGGACTAGAACAGTGTATCCCTATGGCCAGCAGGATGTAAGGGAATGTGCGCCCGTTTACATCCGGGTCCATTCGGGTTTGTTGAACCAGACTGCAATGTATCCCTATGGGCAGCCAAGGGTAAGGGGATGTGCGTTCATTTACTTCTGGATCCATTCAGGTAAGTTGGAATGGAACAGTGTATCCCTATGGCCAGCAGGATGTAAGGGGATGTGCGCCCGTTTACATCCGGGTCCATTCGGGTTTGTTGAACCAGACTGCAATGTATCCCTATGGGCAGCCTGGTGTAAGGAGATGTGGGTCCATTTTCATCTTGGCCCATTCAGGTTTGTTGGACTGGACAGCAGTGTATCTCTACGTTTACATCCGGGTCCATTCGGGTTTGTTGAACCAGACTGCAATGTATCCCTATGGGCAGCCAAGGGTAAGGGGATGTGCGTTCATTTACTTCTGGATCCATTCAGGTAAGTTGGATTGGAACAGTGTATCCCTATGGCCAGCAGGATGTAAGGGGATGTGCGCCCGTTTACATCCGGGTCCATTCGGGTTTGTTGAACCAGACTGCAATGTATCCCTATGGGCAGCCTGGTGTAAGGAGATGTGGGTCCATTTTCATCTTGGCCCATTCAGGTTTGTTGGACTGGACAGCAGTGTATCTCTATGGGGTGGCCAGATGTAAGTGGATGTGCATCTGGTTGTATCTGGGTCTGTTCAGGTACGTCCAATATGTATTCCTATGGACAGCTGGATGTAAGCAGATGTGCGTTCATTTACTTCTTGATCTATTCAGGTATGTCGGATTGGAACAGTGTATCCCTATGGCTAGCTGGATGTAAGGGGACGTGCTCCCATTTACATCCAGTCCATTCAGGTTGGTTTGGACCAGACTGCAATGTATCCCTATGGGCAGCCAGGTATAAGGAGATGTGTGTCCATTTTCATCTTGGCCCATTCAGGTTTGTTGGACTGGACTGCAATGTATCTCTATGGGCAAACAGGTGTAAGGGGATGTGCGTCCGTTCACATCTGGGTCCATTCAGGTTTGTTGGACTGGACTGGACTGCAATGTATCTCTATGGGCAGCCATGCGTAAGGGAATGTGCATCTGGTTACATCCATTTACATCCAGGTCCATTCAAGTACATCGGGTCCATTCATGTAAGTTAGACTGGACTGCAGTGCATGCCGAGGGGCAGCCAGGTGTAAGGGGATGTGCGTTCTTTTACACCCAGGTCCATGAGACTGGACTGCAGTGTATCCCTATGGACGGCGGGATGAAAGCAGATGTGTGTTCAGTTGCACCCAGGTCCATGAGACTGGACTGCAGTGTATCCCTATGGACGGCGGGATGAAAGCAGATGTGTGTTCAGTTGCACCCAGGCCCATGACATTGGACTGCAGTGTATCCCTATGGGCAGCGGGATGAAAGCAGATGTGTGTTCAGTTGCACCCAGGCCCATGACATTGGACTGCAGTGTATCCCTATGGGTGGCAGGATGAAAGCAGATGTATGTTCAGTTACACCCAGGCCCATGACATTGGACTGCAGTGTATCCCTATGGGTGGCGGGATGAAAGCAGATGTATGTTAAGTTGCACCCAGGCCCATGAGACTGGACTGCAGTGTATCCCTATGGGCAGCGGGATGAAAGCAGATGTATGTTCAGTTACACCCAGGCCCATGACATTGGACTGCAGTGTATCCCTATGGGTGGCGGGATGAAAGCAGATGTATGTTAAGTTGCACCCAGGCCCATGACATTGGACTGCAGTGTATCCCTATGGGCGGCGGGATGAAAGCAGATGTGTGTTCAGTTGCACCCAGGCCCATGACATTGGACTGCAGTGTATCTCTATGGGCGGCGGGATGAAAGCAGAAGTGTGTTCAGTTGCACCCAGGTCCATGACATTGGACTGCAGTGTATCCCTATGGGCGGCGGGATGAAAGCAGATGGGCTTACAGTTACATCGGTCCATTTAGGTATCTCGGACTTGACTACAATGTACCCCTATGGGCAGCTGGACGTAAGCAGATGTGTGTCTAAGTACATCCAGGGCCGTTCAGCTTCTCCCAACCATCCTTTTGGCCGGCCGGATGTATGCAGATGTGTGTGCTTACCAAGGGCAGACTGACCATTTGGAAGCTCGGGCACTGCCCGAGGGCCCGGGGTCAGTAGGGGGCCCCATGAGATGCCCCTGGTACCTTTTTCATAGGCTTTTTTTGAGTTTGGGAAAGGACACAGGGGCCCCATGATCCCTTATTGCCCAGGAGCCCCATGAGTTGTCAGTCCACCCCTGGTGCTTACATTTGTTTCCATCCATTCATTTACGTCAGACTGAATGCAATAGGTTTGTGTCCAGGTGCACTTATAGACCCGAACAGATGTGAGAGGATATAGTAAAGACATGTCCCTTTCCCTCCGCCCACCCATCGGTATTACATGGGTCCATTTTTCCTCCATCATAGGATTAAAGTGGTTGTAAACCCTTACATATACCCAGTGGAGTGACTGGCCTCAGGTGATAAAACCAATCCTCCTACATAAGTTGTACCTGTTTATCTGCAGTATTTTCTTCTCTACACCCGTTTAAAGTGCTGAATTTATCAATCCTGCTTGAACTCTCAGAAAGCAGGGGGCAGATAGCTGAAATTGCACACTGCAGAGCTCAGGGAGGAGAGTTCTGAGAGCTGATTGGAAGGAAGAGACACCCCCCCCCCCTTATCACAGCTCACAGGAAAACAGCTGAGGCAGTCAATCACAGGCTGTGACCTGGATTTCCCTCCCCTGTGACCTTTTATCTCTAGGTGGCAGGAAAGGTTGCCAGAAGTGACTCATGCAGATAGCAGAGGAAAAAAGCAGCAGACAGAAATGACACCTAGCACTCCTAAGTGCACACTTTAGACCAAAGGTGAAAGGTGGTAGTTGATCATCCCCAGCACACAGCCTGTGATTGCTCTGTTACTGTGAGCTATGTGAAAAGGAATGTGTCCCTTCCTTTCAATCAGCTCTCACAGAGCTCAGCAGAGTATAACTTCAGCTCTCAGACCCTCTGCTTTCTGAAAGCTCAGACAAGCAGTATACAAATGAACTCTGAACGGATGTGTAGAGAGGGTTACAGATAAGCAGGTACAACTTATGTAGGAGGATGTGTTTCCTCTCTGAGTATCACATGAGGCCAGTCACTTCACTGGGTATATGTAAGGGTTTACAACCACTTTAGGGCAAAAAAAAAACGTTCAAAGTGAGCAATTAGCAAAAAAAATCTGTCAATGTTCAGCTGGTCATGAAAGGCGCAACCTGGTTGCTATGGCGACTGCAGCTTTCTCATCAGCGTTGCCTTCTGAAATGCCTGGAGAAGGTCACACACTGTGTATGTTCTATCGTCTATTGTACCACTGATGACCCCCTTAGTGCAGAGAATGTGGAGATTCAAATCTTCAAATGTATTGCAGCTCCGCTGGTGCCAAGGCAGCTCCGATAATCCCTGCAAGCTCTCCAAAGGCCACATATTTATGTGAGGATGAGAGCAGAAACAGAGCACAATGGATAATGCAGGCAGGGAAAACCACTTTAACCACCTGCCCCCCCCAGAAGGTTTTACCACCCCCCCTTCATGATTTGGCCTTTTTTTCTGTTTGCTATTCGGCACTGCACTACTTCAACTGGCAATTGCACGGTCCTGCAACTCTGTACCCAAATGAAATATCTTTTCACACAAATAGAGCTTTCTGTTGGTGGTAGTTGATCATCACTGGTTTTTTAATTATTATTATTATTATTATTAATAATAATATTTAAACCAAAATTGAAAAAACAAGAAATTTTCTGGTTATAAAACTAATTAAAAAAATGTCAAATATTATTTCTTCATAAATTTAGCTCAAAATATATTCTGCTACGTGTCACTGGTTAAAAAAAAACATAAATTCTATAATAATTGGTTTGGGTGAAAGTTACAGCGCCCACAAACTATGGTATAGATCAGGGGCAGACTGACCATTTGGAAATGCGGGCACTGCCCGAGGGCCCGGGGTCAGTAGGGGGTCCCATGAGATGCCCCTGGTACCTTTTTCATAGGCTTTTTTGAGTTTGGGCAAGGACACAGGGGCCCCATGATCCCCTATTCCCCGGGGGCCCCATGAGTTGTCAGTCCACCCCTGATCAGGGGTCTTCAAACTTTTTAAACAAAGGGCCACATTTACTGTCTTTCAGCCTTTAGGGGGGCCACAGTGAAATAGAAAATGTCATGAAGTCAAAGGGAGTAAACAATGTCCCATATTTGGTATTGGGGAAGGAATTGTGCCCTATCGTTTGTGTCAGTGGAAAGAATAGTGCCTTTTTCTTGGTGTCAGTGGGAGAAAAAGTACCCTAAGGGCCGGATAAATGCAAGCAAAGGGTCACATCAGGCCCCCGGGCCACAGTTTGGAGACTTCTGATATAGTTAAAGGAATTATTAATAATGTATTAATTTTTATACCAGTAATGGCGGTGATCAGCAACTTATAGTGGGAGTGCAGCGGGCAATCCGACACTAACTGACACTGGATGGGAACTGAGTAACTGACATCATTAATGCAGTGATCAGGGCTAATACTATATACTGACACTGTACTAATGACGCTGGCTGGGAAGGGGTTAACTTCTAGGGGCAATGAAAGTGTTAAAAAGTGCTGCTTTCAATAGGAGATGTGCTGTTTTTTTTTCCTGCTTTGCAGGGAGAAAAAACAGCCACATTGCTGCTCCTCATACTGTGATTCGCTAAGCCGATCGGCAGTTCCTGGCCATAAATCATTGGCCGGGACCTGCTGTACCGAGTGGCAGCACAGGTCAAGCGGCCGGCGCTCGCCCTATACTTTGACATGCCGGATCTCGTACATGATCTGGCGCAGTTGTGCCGGCAGAAAGCGGTTAATAGGCACTGAAGTGACTAAGTCGGGAAATCATTGTCCAGAGCAGGGGTAGGCAACCTGCGGCTCTCTAGCTGTTGTGGAACTACATTTCCCATGAGGCATTGCAACATTATAAAACTGACAGTTACAGCTATGACTTGCAGAGGCATGATGGAACTTGTAGTCCTGCCACAGCTGGAGAGCCGCAGGCAGGGGCGGACTGACAACTCATGGGGCCCCCGGGCAATAGGGGATCATGGGGCCCCTGTGTCATTGCCCAAACTCAAAAAAGCCTATGAAAAAGGTACCAGGGGCATCTCATGGGGCCCCCTACTGACCCCGAGCCCTCGGGCAGTGCCCGAGTTTCCAAATGGTCAGTCCGCCCCTGGCCGCAGGTTGCCTACCCCTGGTCCAGAGGAACGGGAGAACCCCAAGGCTGCTTTCACACTGATCCGCTTTTGTCGCATTCTTCAGTTTAAAAAGAAAGCAGAAGAAAACTGCATCCCTTTAAATCCTATGTAGCTCTTCACACGGGTCCGTTGCACTTCAGTTGCAGTTAAAAAAAAATTCTGCTTGCGGCATTTTTGATGTGTGTTTGGTACAGTAAAAAAAAAAGAAACGCACCAAAAATGCATCCCTCCATGAACAGAAACCGCATCAAAAACACATGAAAAATGCATCAAAAACGCAACACACCTGTGGGAAGTTCTCAAGCCCCAGTTTGCAGAATCGCAAGGAAAGTCACATTATATACAATGGTGCCCTTCTGATCAGCTCAGCACCGTGCGATTTTGGAAAAGGTTCCTGGTGGACTTCAGTGTGATTTTTGCCTCATAGAGTTCAATGTTATCTCACAGAAGTCACATCAGCATAGATAAGAAGCATTCCGATACAACTTTGATGGATACAGTGTTTTTGTTTTTTTTAACCCTCACCTCTCCTCCCTGGTCAACCTTCATCCATAGGTTTTGATAAAAGCCTTCCTTCGATCAATCCATTGACCCTTCGATCTACCGACCTTTCCTTCAATCGACTGACCTTTCCATTGATAGGTCAATCTTTCCTTTGATTGATCAACCCTTTCTTTGATTGGTCAACCTTTTCTTCAATCAATCAACCCTTCCTTTGGTTGATCTATTGATCCTTCCTTTGATCGATCAACCCTTCCTTGATCAAATGATCAAACCTTCATTCAACTGTTAGACCCTTCCTTCGATCGATCAATCGACCCTTACTTTCGAGTGATCGACCCTTCCTTCAATCGATTGACCCTTCGACTGATCGATTAAAGAAAGGAACAATTACTTGAATGAAGGATTAGTCGATTGATCAAAAGAAGGGTCGGGTGATCGAAGGAAAGTCGATCGAGTGAAGGAAAGTTTGATCAACCTTTCCTTCGATCGACTGACCCTTCCTTCGAGCAATCATTCCTTTCTTCAATCAATCAATTGACCCTTTAATCATTTAATTGAAGGAAGGATCGATTGATTGAAGGAAGGATCGATCGATTGAAGGAAGGATTGAACAATTGAAGGAAGGATCAAAGCCGTCTCTTTTTGGTGGATCGAATCCGCTTACATACGCCGCTCCATAGAGGGGAATAGAGGTTCTGGTCAGGTCTGACTGCCTCTTTCCATCCGACTGCCTTCCCATCTGATCCTGCAGACAGAAGGAGAATGGATCCCCCTCCGTCTCTTTTTGGTGGATTGAATCCGTTTATACCTGCAGCTCCATAGAGGCGAATAGAGGTTCTGATCAGGTCTGCCTGTCTGTTTCCATCCGACTGCCATCCCATCCAATCCGACAGACAGAAGGAGAATGGATCCCCGTCTCTTTTTTGCAGATTGGATCTGTTTACACCCGCCGGTCCATAGAGGGGAATAGAGGTTGTGGTTAGGTCTGCCTGCCTGTTTCCATCCGACTTCCATCCCATCCGATCCAACAGATCTTCTTCTTTTTTTTTCATCTTCATCTTCTTTTTTTTTTTCTTTTTTTCTTCCTTTTTTTACTTCTTTTTCTGCTTCTTTTTTCTTCTTCTTCTTCTTTTTTTTTTCTTCTTCTTCTAGGTCGCGACTCATGCGCAGATTTTTTATCAGTAAAACGATCGGCCAATTTGCCCACCATTGCCGGGAAAATCGGCCGATAATAGCGGACTGGAATTTTTCTTTTTCTTCTTCTTTTTTTTCTTCTGCTTCTTTTTTTCTTCTTTTTTCTTCTTTTTTTTTACTTCTTCTTCTTTTACATCTTCTAGGTCGTGGCTCATGCGCAGATTTTTTATCGGTAAAATGATCGGCCAATTTGCCCATCATTGCCGGCAAAATCGGCCGATCGGCAAAATCGGCCGTTTTTTTTCCAACTTTACCGATAAAATGTGCCAAAACCCTGAAAAACGGCCGACCAATCAACCCACTGGCGGTGCGAAAATCGGCCGATTGTTTTTTCGGCTGAAAAATCGCCTGATTTTCGACCCTTCGATGGCCTGCATTAGTTAGGCTAGGTTCACACCTATACAGGTTGCGTTTGACCCGTTTCTGCATTGTGTTTTGTGGAATTCTGACCATGTATGGCCTGCATTAGGCTAAAGTTTGTTTATAGCGCAAAAAGTAAAAAAAATATGCAGAGGCGATCAAATACCACCAACAGAAAGCTCTATTTGTGGGACAAAAGGGACGTAAATTTCATTTATGTACAGCGTTGCACGACCGCGCAGTTGTCAGTTAAAGTAACGCAGCGCTGTAATGCAAGAAATGGCCTGGTCAGGAACGGGAAGGGGGGTGGTAAATCTTCTGGAGGGCAAGTGAATGGTCTGTGGACAGGGTCTCTTTTGGTCACAGCGACATCCAGGGCCCAAGAGGATGCCGATCCTTGCTAGCCTAGCTAAGACTTGCGACTTCAGAAAAAGCTGCGAAAATCTCACCGAAGAGAATTAGAAATAAAAGCTATTTTCAGCTGAGAGCAAAATCCCAGCGACTCTCCGGGGAGGATGGAGCATCTGGGAGATACAGACATGCAGCAATTTCCTCCCCAAATTTATGTCCTGATGGCTGTGATTTTGGGTCACGTCCACAGTCATCTCGCAGGCAGGAGGCTGTTTATTTGTTTAGCCGCAGTAAATGAGGTTGTGTAACAACCCTCGGCGTTATTAGTGCCTTTTCAGAGCCCCACAAATCATAGCGCTGGGTTTATATCTGAGGGCCGCGGCGGTGACGGCGCACAGCCTGAGCGTTTGATCAATTCCGCGCTGTCATAACAATGAAGGATGACGGCTGGTGGGCTTCTGGAGACCGATTTAAGCTGAGCGAGTGGATGTGGGGATTTTTGGGTAATTACAGAAGCGCGCAGAATTCCCGCATATGAGCGCTGCGAAAAAAATGCTTATTTATTTTACAAAAATATGTAAAATCACCAGCTCTGTCCTTGGGCTCCTTTTCCTGAATGCGTGACGAAACACACAGGAAACACGCATTTTGTGCGCATTTCAGAAACAAATTGCAGACGCATCTTGTGTTTGTGCCGCCATTAACCACTTGCCTACCAGGCGCCTTCACCCCTGTCCTGCCCAGGACAATTTGCAGCTTTCAGCTCTGTCGCACTTTGATTGAGAATTGCGCGGTCATGCAACACTGTACCCATATGAAATTCTTATAAATTTTTTCACACAAATAGAGCTTTCTTTTGGTGGTATTTAATCACCACTGGGGGTAATTTTTTTGCGCTATAAACAAAAAACGAGCAAACATTTTGAAAAAAAAAAGGTTTTCTTTGTTTCTATTATAAAATTTTGCAAACAGGTAATTTTTCTCCTTCACTGATGTGCGTTGATGAGGCTGCATTGATGGGCACTGATAGGCAGTACTGATGGGCACTGATGAGGTGGCATGGATCGGCAGCACTGATGAGATGGCACTGGTAGATATTGATGAGGAGGCACTGATGATGCTGCACTGATATGCAGCAATGTTTTTCACTGATAGGCGGCACTGATGGGCACTGATAGGCGGCACTGATGAGCAGCGCTGACTGACAGCTCTGACTAATCACTGATGGGTGGCACTGCTTTGTGGCACTGATGAGGTGGGACACATAGGCAGCACTGATGGGCACTGATAGGCTGCACTGATGAGGTGTCACTAGTAGATATTGATGAGGAGGCACTGATGATGCTGCACTGATATGCAGCAAAGTTGCTCACTGATAGGTGGCACTGATAGGCGGCACTGATGGGCAGCACTGACTGACAGCACTGACTGGTGGCACTGATGATCACTGATTGGCGGCACTGCTGGGTGGCACTGATGGGCACTGATGAGGTGACACGGATAGGCAGCACTGATGGGCACTGATAGGCTGCACTGATAAGGTGTCACTGGTAGATATTGAGGAGGCACTGATGATGCTGCACTGATATGCAACAATGATGGTCACTGATAGGTGGCACTGATGGTCACTGATAGGTGGCACTGCTGGGCGTCACTGATGAGCACTGATGGGTGGCACTGCTGGGCACTAGTGGATGGCACTGCTGGGCGGCACAGATGATCAGTGCCAATCTGGTCTGTGACAGCTGCATCGGCAGTACTTTCCTCACGCTGTGCTGAAAACCGGCAACTGTATTTACTCTGTGATCCCTGTGTCATTGGACATGGCTGATCACGTGGTAAAAGGCTGCTGTGATTGGCCTTTTACCTCATTCCATGATCAGCTGTGTCCATAGAACACAGCGATCACAGAGATCACCGGGTGCATGCCTCTGGGGGTGCGTTCTGGGAGGACATCATATGACGCTCTCCCTGAACTGGACAATCGTGCTGTAGCCGTCATTCAGCTATAGTGCGGTCAGCAAGTGGTAAAGGGCCATATCACACTATAGAAATGCATGCTGATGCGTTCCGGGAGTGTTGCCGCATGCGTGTGCTGAAGCGTTCCAGCGCGTTTTTGATTCTTTATGGTTCATTTTTTCCCCTCTCTTTATCTTCAATTGAAATAGGGACATGTGCAGGGGTGGACTGACCACTCATGGGGCCCCCAGGCAATAGGGGATCATGGGGCCCCTGTGTCCTTGCCCAAGCTCAAAAAAGCCTATGAAAAAGGTACCAGGGGCATCTCATGGGGCCCCCTACTGACCCCGGGCCCTCGGGCAATGCCCGAGTTTCCAATTGGTCAGTCCGCCCCTGGACATGTGCATTCCAGTGCGTTTTTGATACGTTCCAGTTCCTTTCCGGTGCATTTTTGATGCGTTTTACTAAATTACAGTACAGTTCTGTGCAGAAAAAATGAAGCCTGTTCTACTTTTTTTTCTGCACCCGGAACACACTGGAACTGCAAGCACTGATGTGATCTATGACACTGACACCCATATCACCTACTCTCTGTGTGGTTTGGATGCAGAAAAAAAAGCAACTGAAACGCATGTCCTGTGAACTGACCCTTAAGGTCTTTTTTGTCCTTTGTTGTGGTACATGGTTTTCATATGATACCCAATTCCTTAAAGCGGTATTAAACCCAAAGCCAAAAATGTAATATATTGCAGCTCACCAACCATTAGATGTGGTAGCTGCATTCGTTTTCTTTTTTACACATTTTCCTCCTCTGTTTTCACCTGGTGATCTGGCCAGTAACACACCTCCTGTATTAGAGTGCCTCCAATCTGGATGAAGGAGCACATGGGGTACAGCAGCACTGTCAGTCTGGGGGAAGGGGAGTGTTAGATGTACTAGCAGATTTACATACACTAACAAATTGCAGCCAAACTCCAGCTCACACTTTAGGCCTCCTGCACACTGGGCATTTTTACAGCTGCTGTTTTGGGTGTCAGACATTTTTTTCTACAGCTAGCATGTTATCCTATGTGTCCATGCAAAAACCCAGAACAACTGCGTCTGAAGAGGAGCCTTTCATCTGTAAAAAATGCTCTAATGCTGAAAAACGCAGCTATCCGGTGTTTTGGGGCCTCGTGCTTGTATGGGAGCACAGCTTTGCTTTAAAAAAAACACTAAAAAAGGCAAACGCTGAAATATGAAAAAAACTGACAAAACTTGCATTTTGAATGCGGCATTCTACGACTATCGCTACTGGCATCTTTATAATGTCCGCTGTGCATGAGGCCTTGTAATCAGTTACAGCTATTTTTTTTTTTAAACTTTTGGGATAAAAGTTTAATATAAAGAATAAATAAATAAAAGCTGATCATTGTAAGAACCCTTGTCAGTGGTAAATGGTTTGTCTTACCCCCTCTAACAGATACATCTGCAGGACAGATTGTTCTGTTTAAAATAACAGACTTATTATTATTATTTTGAATACAAGATCAGCGAGCGCTCAAGACTCTGATGTGGTCAGCAGCAAATGCATTCAAAAAGGAACCAAAAACCTTATATAAAATATACACCAATTTTTGTGTATATTTTATTATGATTATTATTATACAGGATTTATATTATTATTATACAAGATTTATATATATATTATTATTATTATTATTATACAGGATTTATATTATTATTATTATTATTATACAGGATTTATATTTTATTATTATTATACAGGATTTATATATTATTATTATTATACAGGATTTATATTATTATTATACAGGATTTATATTTTATTATTATTATACAGGATTTATATTATTATTATTATACAGGATTTATATTTTATTATTATTATACAGGATTTATATTATTAATATAATTATACAGGATTTATAATATTATTATTATATAGGATTTATATTATTATTATTATACAGGATTTATATATTATTATTATACAGGATTTATATTATTATTATTATTATACAGGATTTATATTATTATTATTATAATACAGGATTTATATATTATTATTATTATACAGGATTTATATTATTATTATTATAATACAGGATTTATATATTATTATTATTATACAGGATTTATATTATTATTATACAGGATTTATATATTATTATTATTATACAGGATTTATATTATTATTATTATTATTATACAGGATTTGTATTTTATTATTATTATACAGGATTTATATTATTATTATTATACAGGAGTTATATTATTATTATTATTATTATACAGGATTTATATTATTATTATTATACAGGAGTTATATTATTATTATTATTATTATACAGGAGTTATATTATTATTATTATTATTATACAGGATTTATATAGCGCCAGCAGTTTGCTCAGCGCTTTACAATATAAAGGGAGACAATACAGCAACAATACAGTTCAATACAAGAGGGATAGGAGGGCCCTGATCCTGGGAGATTACAATCTAAGAGGGAGTGGACTTAGTGGCTGGATCACCAAGTGAAAATATAATAAAGTCGAGGAAAAGAAAACTAATGCAGCCATCACATCTAAGAACTGACAAGCTGCAATATAATAAACGTTTGCTTTTGGGTTTTAGCTCTGGTTCACCCCGATGCAACTTATCATGCGATTTGACCATTTCAAATTGCATGACAAGTCGCACACTATTGCCAGCAATGGAACCGTTCAAATCGGTGTGACTTTGCAACACCGCTCCAATTTTGGGTACGACTTGCACAGACATCCGAGCATGAAGTCGCTCAGATGTCTGCCAAGTCGCACTGACATGTGGCTTTGAAATTGTGCGACTTCAAGCTGGACCCGGTGTGCACCAGGGCTGATCCCACTGTAATCAACTAAACGTCATCCAGCTGAGGGTCCTGTCCACTTTGAGGCATCGGGCACCTTTCATGCCAGACTGCAGAGATGATGTGCCAAGTCCTATAATACATCATTTTCTGTTTTCTGCTCGTCTGAGTATGAGGCTTGTGATTGATCTCTGTGCAGTCCTGGACATTGCACACTGCTATTTGTCTAATGAAATAAGCTGCATGACAATGTCTCTGTCGCTCACAACAATGGAGTCAGTGTGCGTACGATAAAAATCACATACAAGTAGCGGGGAAGTTCCTAAAATATTTGCTGAATATTTATAGATACTTAGGGGCAGTTCACACTATAGAAATGCAGTCCAGATGCGTTTTTGCATGCGCGTTTTTGACACATTCAGGTGCTTTTTTGATGCGTTCCAGTTCATATTTTCCCCCTCTCTTTTTCTTCAATTTAACCCCTTGCCTACCGGGCACTTACAGTCAGGTCCATAAATATATTTTTAAGAAACCCCCAACAACTGAACTATTCATATATCACCTAAGACTTTCTGTGTGAACTATATTATATACCCATCACTACCTCTCTTGCGCCAATTACATCTTCTGTTTGTCCCATAAATATTGGGACATCGAGAAAATTCTAACATTGTTGGCTCTATACTCCACCACAATGGATTTGAAATGAAACAAACAAGATGTGCTTTAACCGCAGACTGTCAGTTTTAGATTGAGGGTATTTACATCCAAATCAGGTGAACGGTGTAGGAATTACAACAGTTTGCATATGTGCCTCCCACTTGTTAAGGGACCAAAAGTAATGGGACAGAATAATAATCATAAATCAAACTTTCACTTTTTAATACTTGGTTACAAATCCTTTGCAGTCAATTACAGCCTGAAGTCTGGAACACACAGACATCACCAGACGCTGGGTTTCATCCCTGGTGATGCTCTGCCAGGCCTCTACTGCAACTGTCTTCAGTTCCTGCTTGTTCTTGGGGCATTTTCCCTTCAGTTTTGTCTTCAGCAAGTGAAATGCATGCTCAATCGGATTCAGGTCAGTTGATTGACTTGGCCATTGCAGAACATTCCACTTCTTTCCCTTAAAAAACTCTTTGGCTGCTTTTGCAGTATGCTTTGGGTCATTGTCCATCTGCACTGTGAAGCGTCCAATGAGTTGTGAAGCATTTGGCTGAATATGAGCAGATAATATTCCCCAAAACACTTCAGAATTCATCCGGCTGCTTTTGTCAGCAGTCACATCATCAATAAATACAAGAGAACCAGTTCCATTGGCAGCCATACATGCCCACGCCATGACACTACCACCACCATGCTTCACTGATGAGGTGGTATGCTTAGGATCATGAGCAGTTCCTTTCCTTCTCCATACTCTTCTCTTCCCATCACTCTGGTACAAGTTGATCTCGGTCTCATCTGTCCATAGGATGTTGTTCCAGAACTGTGAAGGCTTTTTTAGATGTCGTTTGGCAAACTCTAATCTGGCCTTCCTGTTTTTGAGGCTCACCAATGGTTTACATCTTGTGGTGAACCCTCTGTATTCACTCTGGTGAAGTCTTCTCTTGATTGTTGACTTTGACACACATACACCCACCTCCTGGAGAGTGTTCCTGATCTGGCCAACTGTTGTGAAGGGTGTTTTCTTCACCAGGGAAAGAATTCTTTGGTCATCCACCACAGTTGTTTTCGTGTTCTTCCGGGTCTTTTGGTGTTGCTGAGCTCACCGGTGCGTTCCTTCTTTTTAAGAATGTTCCAAACAGTTGTTTTGGCCATGCCTAATGTTTTTGCTATCTCTCTGATGGGTTTGTTTTGTTTTTTCAGCCTAATGATGGCTTGCTTCACTGATAGTGACAGCTCTTTGGATCTCATCTTGAGAGTTGACAGCAACAGATTCCAAATGCAAATAGCACACTTGAAATGAACTCTGGACCTTTTATCTGCTCATTGTAATTGGGATAATGCGGGAATAACACACACCTGGCCATGGAACAGCTGAGAAGCCAATTGTCCCATTACTTTTGGTCCCTTAACAAGTGGGAGGCACATATGCAAACTGTTGTAATTCCTACACCGTTCACCTGATTTTGAAGTAAATACCCTCAAATTAAAGCTGACAGTCTGCAGTTAAAGCACATCTTGTTTGTTTCATTTCAAATCCATTGTGGTGGTGTATAGAGCCAAAAATGTTAGAATTGTGTCGATGTCCCAATATTAATGGACTTGACTGCATACCCCCTTCTTTACCAGGCCAATTTTCAGCTTTCAGCGCTGTCACATTTGATTGACAATTGCGCGGTCATGCAAGATTGTACCCATATGAAATTTTTATCATTTTTTTTCCTCACAAATAGAGCTTTCTTTTGGTGGTATTTAATTGCCGCTGGGCACTTTACATTTTGCGCTATAAACAAAAAAAGTGCAAAAAATTTGAAAAAAAACCCAAACTTTTCTTTGTTTCTATTATAAAATTTTTCAAACAGGTAATTTTTCTCCTTCACTGATGTGCGTTGATGAGGCAGCACTGATAGGCACTGATAGGCGGCACTGATGGGCACTGATAGGCAGCACTGAAGGGCACTGATAGGCGGCACTGATAGGCAGCACTAATGAGGTGTCACGGATAGGCGGCACTGATGATGGGTACTGACAGACAGCACTGATAGGTGGCACTGACTGGCATCATTGCTGGGCACTGACTGGCGCAACTGATGGACACTGACTGGCACAACCACTGGGCACTGACTGGTGGCACTGACTGGCAGCACTGCATTGATGGGCACAGGTGGGCACAGGTGGGTGGCACTGGTGGGCACAGGTGGGTGGCACTGCTGGGCACAGGTGGGTGCACTGCTGGGTGGCACTGCTGGGCACTGGTGGGTGGCACCGCTGGGCACTGGTGAGCGGCACTGCTGGGCACAGGTGGGCGGAACTGGTGGGTGGCACTGCTGGGCACCAATCATCAGGGCACTGATCATCAGTGCCCTGATGATCGGTGCTGTTCCTGCTCTGACAACTGCCGGTTCTCGGCAGTACTTTCCTCGTGCTCTGACAGCGTGAGGAAAGTGCAGCCGAGAACCGGCAATTGCATTTCCTGGTGATCAGCGTGTCATTGGACACGACTGATCACATGGTAAAAGGTTGCTGTGATTGGCCTTTTACCACATCACATGATCAACTGTGTCCGTAGGACACAGCGATCACGGAGATCGCCGGGTGTGCACCCCCCGGGGGCACGCAGGAGAGCGCGTTCTTGGAGGACATCATATGACGCCCTCCCAGAACGAGCCGGCCGCAGTGCAGCTGTCATTCGGCTATCTGCGATTGGCAAGACGTTAAATAGGGACATATGTGTTTTGCTGCGCTCCAGTGCGTTTGATGATATGTTTTAGTTCTGTGCAGGAAAAATGCAGCCTGTTCTACTTTTTTTTTTCCACAACACACACTGGAACTGCAAGCACTGATGTTCATTAGCTCATCAGACCGGGGAGACTGGATATAATGAATGCAGGATCCGGGGAGACCAGATATAGTGAATGCAGGGTCCGGGGAGACCAGATATAGTGAATGGAGGGCCCGGGGAGACCAGATATAGTGAATGGAGGGCCCGGGGAGAGAGGATATAGTGAATGCAGGGTCTGGGGAGACCAGATATAGTGAATGGAGGGCCCGGGGAGACCAGATATAGTGAATGCAGGGTCCGGGGAGACCAGATATAGTGAATGCGGGGTCCGGGGAGACCAGATATAGTGAATGCAGGGCCTGGGGAGACCAGATATAGTGAATGCGGGGTCCGGGGAGACCAGATATAGTGAATGCAGGGTCTGGGGAGACCAGATATAGTGAATGCAGGGTCCGGGGAGACCAGATATAGTGAATGCAGGGTCCGGGGAGACCAGATATAGTGAATGCAGGGTCCGGGGAGACCGGATATAGTGAATGCAGGGTTCGGGGAGACCAGATATAGTGAATGCAGGGTCCGGGGAGACCGGATATAGTGAATGCAGGGTCCTGGGAGACCGGATATAGTGAATGCAGGGTCCGGGGAGAGCAGATAAAGTGAATGCAGGGTCCGGGGAGACCGGATACAGTGAATGCAGGGTCCGGGGAGAGCGGATATAGTGAATGCAGGGTCCGGGGAGAGCGGATATAGTGAATGCAGGGCCCAGGGAGACCAGATATAGCGAATGCAGGGTCCGGGGAGACCAGATATAGTGAATGCAGGGTCCGGGGAGACCAGATATAGTGAATGCAGGGTCAGGGGGGAGACCAGATACAGTGAATGCAGGGTTCGGGGAGACCGGATATAGTGAATGCAGGGTCCGGGGAGACCAGATATAGTGAATGCAGGGTCCGGGGAGACCGGATATAGTGAATGCAGGGTGCGGGGAGACCGGATATAGTGAATGCAGGGTCTGGGGAGACCAGATATAGTGAATGCAGGGTCCGGGGAGACCAGATATAGTGAATGCAGGGTCCGGGGAGACCGGATATAGTGAATGCAGGGTCCGGGGAGACCGGATATAGTGAATGCAGGGTCCTGGGAGACCGGATATAGTGAATGCAGGGTCCGGGGAGAGCAGATAAAGTGAATGCAGGGTCCGGGGAGACCGGATACAGTGAATGCAGGGTCCGGGGAGACCGGATATAGTGAATGCGGGGTCCAGGGAGAGCGGATATAGTGAATGCAGGGTCCTGGGAGACCAGATATAGTGAATGCAGGGTCTGGGGAGAGCGGATATAGTGAATGCAGGGTCCGGGGAGAGCAGATATAGTGAATGCAGGGCCCAGGGAGACCAGATATAGTGAATGCAGGGTCCGGGGAGACCAGATATAGTGAATGCAGGGTCCGGGGAGACCAGATATAGTGAATGCAGGGTCCGGGGGGAGACCAGATATAGTGAATGCAGGGTTCGGGGAGACCGGATATAGTGAATGCAGGGTCCGGGGAGAGCGGATATAGTGAATGCAGGGTCCGGGGAGACCGGATATAGTGAATGCAGGGTCCGGGGAGACCGGATATAGTGAATGCAGGGTCCGGGGAGAGCAGATATAGTGAATGCAGGGTCCTGGGAGACCGGATATAGTGAATGCAGGGTCCGGGGAGACCGGATATAGAGAATGCAGGGTCCGGGGAGACCAGATATAGTGAATGTAGGGTCCGGGGAGACCAGATATAGTGAATGTAGGGTCCGGGGAGACCAGATATAGTGAATGTAGGGTCCGGGGAGACCAGATATAGTGAATGTAGGGTCCGGGGTTTAGGAACACTTTAAAGCAACACTAAACAATATCCTTTTTCTCCAAAAATATTCCATACACATCCACTACTTAATAGCCCTGTAATCTGTTGTTCATTAAATTGTTCATTGCTGTGTTTTTCTGCCTCCATACGCTCTCAAACCTCCTATTTTCCCCCTCACTTCCTGTTGTTTGGAAGAAGCAGTAGAGGTTAGTTGTGGTTCTATGCACACTACAAATCCCACAGTCCATCCCAGGAGTGAGCAATAGAGGGTGGCTACGTTCCTACATACAGTGCGACCATGGAAAACAAATGTAGCCACCCTCTAAGGCCAGGTTCACACCTATGCAGTTTGCGTTTGATCCTTTTCTACAGTGCTTTTTGCTGTGCCTTCTGCGTTTTTGCACCTGCGTTTCTGATGCGGTTTTGATGCATTTTGTTTTTTCCAACTTGTTGCTGGGCAGATTAAAACACAAAAAAACATCAAAAACCTGTCAATAACGCATCAAAAAAAACGTTTCCATTGAAGTCTATTGAACCAAAATCGCAACGTTTTGCGTTTAAAAAAGTCCCTGACCCTTTCCAAAAAACGCACTGGGTGAAAACGCAGAGATGTGAACGTGTCCCATAGGAAGTCATGTTAAATGGACTGTAGTGTGTTTCTGCAAGACGCAACGGAAAACGCACAGGTGTGACCCTAGACCAATAGGAAGTCGGATCACAGCGGCACAAAAAATTAATCTGGAGGTTGGGAGGGGGCTGAGCGCAATGGAAGAGATTGTATTTTGAGTTCAGAACACAGAGTGGATGTGCTGGTGCAATGCATGGCTGGTGTCAGCGCTGGTCACCATAGATCCTCTGCAGTAAATTGATGAGAATAGAATGTCTTTTTGAAATTTCAAGAAAGTTATAAAAAAAAAAGTTAAACAGTGCCTTGTGTTGTAAAATCGTTTTTTGTTCTTTTACAGGAGGTTAGTGTGAATGTAGCCCAAGGTCAGCAACATCCTGCCTTTCCCTGCCAACATGCTGCAGAGTGTGTGGAAACAGCAGCCTCCCTGCAGAGGTCCACCACACTTCCTGCGGGTCAGAGCCAGCGCTCTCCAGGGAGCAGGAGCTTTGTTGACTGCATAGGTATAAGTCTGATATAGCAGGGGGGCGGCTTGGACCTCTACAGTGAGATCACTGCTTCCCTACAGACAGCAAGGATCCCACTCTGAAGCTGCTGGCAGGGGACAGGCTTTTCTAATCAGGCTGTGGCCGATTTTTAGGCTACATTTATAATAGCCTCTTTCTGGAAGGGTCCATTTTTGTGTGCCAGTGGTGGGGATGATGCCATGCATCTACACAGAGCCAGGCACTATTTACCCCTGCGGCAGCTGGCAAGGTACAGACTTCTATACTCAGGCTGTGGCTAATTTTAAGATTACATTCACACTAGCCTCTTGTGAGAACGATCAATTTTTGTGTGCCAGCGGTGGGAGTGATGCCCTGTACCTATACAACGCAAGGTGCTATATCTGCAGCTGCTGGCAGGGGACAGGCTTCTATACTCAGGCTGTGGCTAATTTTTAGATTACATTCACACTAGCCTCTTGTGAGAACGATCAATTTTTGTGTGCCAGCGGTGGGAGTGATGCCCCGTACCTATACAACACAAGGTGCTACATCTGCAGCAGCTGGCAGGGGACAGGCTTCTATACTCAGGCTGTGGCTAATTTGTAGATTAAATTCACACTAGCCTTTTGTGAAAACGATCAATTTATGTGTGCCAGCGGTGGGAGTGATGCCCTGTACCTATACAACGCAAGGCTCTACATCTGCAGCAGGCTGGCAGGGGACAGGCTTTTCTTCTCAGGCTGTGGCTAATTTTTAGACCACATTCACACTAGCCTTTTGCTGAAACGATCCATTTTTGTGTGCCAATGGCGTGGGTGATGCCTTGTATTTATACAGCACAGGGCACTGTTTATCTCTACAGCAGGCTGACAGGGTACAGGCTTTTCTACTCAGGCTGTGGCTAATTTTTAGGCTACATTCACACTAGCTTCTAGTTAAAATGATCCGTTTTGTGTGCCAGCGGAGGGAGCGATGCCCTGTACCTATACAACGTAAGGTATTGTTTACTGAATCTGTTGAATCTGCACCAGCGGTGAGGGTGATGCCTTGCATTTATACAGCACAGGGTACTGTTTACCTCTGCAGCAGCTGGCAGGGGACAAGCTTTTGTACTCAGGCTGTGGCTAATTTTTAGACCACATTCATACTAGCCTCTTGCTAAAATGATCCGTTTTGTGCGCCATCGGTGGGGACAATGCCTTGCATCTATATAACACAGGGCATTGTTGTTTACCTCTGCAGCAGCTGGCAGGGGACAGGCTTTTCTACTCAGGCTGTGGCTGCTTTAAAAAGAAAAAACGAACTGTAAAACATTGAACACTTAATTTTGAAGCACGTAGCATGTATTTAGCTGATCTAACCCGCATGTTCATTTGGGCTTTTCAGATAACGCCTCTGCAATCTTCGGCACCAACACTCATCTACCTGCCCACCACAGATCCTAGCAACAGATAAAGGTCACCCAATCTCACATCAGCATGACATCAATTCAAATAAGCCGAATCTGCAGAATAATACACTGACATGAGTAAATGAGGCCGGAACGTTGCAGCTGCCTTCCCTTCACCTCTCCCCCCAGGATAGTGAGTGCACAGCCTGCTGTCCTTGAGGTTCATAGTACCTAATGACTGGCCGGGCTCCATATGGCCTCTGGTGAACTCCTCGCATGCAGAGCTCAGCACTAGTCTACTGACAGTTATTCCCAAGCAACGCGACCAACCCGAGAATATTTCCAGTATAATCTCACAAGAAAAAGCAATCCTAGAGAATGCACATATCCCAGAACTGCTTGTTATTGCATGCGGAGAATGAGCAATCATTGCCTTTTCCCCATCTCCCGGCGCCTGCTGTTCCCAGTAAGAGATCTCCCTCTCTACCATCTTGTCTACTTTTCTCTAAAATAATCGAATGATTTACAGATCCGATCATCAAGTGAAATCCTTTGGGGAGTCCGTTCGATTCCTGCAAATGACTGCATGAAGGCTTCTGCCAGATTGAGCAGGGTTTTTTAGAGTGCCTCTAGTCAGAAATGAAGACATCCAATCAGGGGCGGACTGACAACTCATGGGGCCCCCGGGCAATAGGGGATCATGGGGCCCCTGTCTCCTCGCCCACACCCAAAAAAGCCTATGAAAAAGCCAATGAAAGGTACCAGGAGCATCTCATGGGGCTCCCTACTGACCCCGGGCCCTCGGGCAGTGCCCGAGTGCTCGAATGGTCAGTCCACCCCTGGTTCCAATGATTACTCTGAGCAAGGCAACCTTACTCCCGGAGAATAGACATCTCTGCAGTGAAGAGGTAGGAGTGACAGTTCCCTTAGAACAAGCATACGCGTAAAGCTTAGCTAATAAAGAGAATTTGCAAAAAAAAAAGCTGAACTGCATCTGAGCACCACAAGGCAAAAATGCTACTTGATTCATTTTTAATATCCATACAAACCCACCTATCCATTCATGTCTCCATGCTTTATTTTGCTGAGAAATCATTTTGAAAAACACCCCCCTGGTATTTCTGGCAGTGGCCAACTTGAGTAAGGGCAGATGATTCAGATGCAGAATTTACTTCCTGGAATCCATCTGCCCTTAGCTCAGGCATAGGCTGAGCTGAGAACCCTCCCCTCCTGAAGACTCCTGGGATGTATGACATCATTTGCCTAGGCATGGAAACCAGGAAGTAACTGAAGAAATGTAAAAAACAAGTAATTATAATACACCTTCCTATCTATTTACTAATGCTGGCAGCATGAGGATTGACAATAGTCCGTGTTGATTGACAGAGTGAAGTTCTGCTTTAACCATTTCTTGACTGCCCTATAGCAGAACTACTGCTACAGGGCTGCGCAAAATCACGTATATATGTGATTTTGTATTTCCGGGTAGGGAGGGCGCGCATTGGCCCTACCCGCACCGCCATTGGCAGCGGTCGATCACCGGGTCTCGGCCAGGGATTCCCCACCAGCACCTGGCGATCACCGAGGAACACTGACAGGGGAGAGATCTGTGTGTAAACAATACAGATTTCTCCCATTAGCTCCAGCACACTGCTTTGTATGGCTCTGCATAGCAGAGCCATACAAAGAAATGTGCTTACATAGTAAAGCACAGCACACAGCACACAGTTAACCCTTCGATCGTCCCTCATGTTAACCCCTTCCTGGCCAGTGCCATTAGTACAGTGTCAGTGCTTTTTATTAGCACTGATCACTGTAGTAGTGTCACTGGAGATGCCAATGGCAGTTATGCAGGCCATAGACGGGTCGAAAATCGTCCGGAAAAAAAAATCGACCGATTCTCGCACCGTTAGTGGGTTAATTGGTCATCCGTTTTTCAGGGTTTTGGCACATTTTTTTTTCAGTAAAGTTGAAAAAAATTGGCCAATTTTGCCGTTCGGCCGATTTTCCCGGCAGTGATGGGCAAATCGGTCGATCGATTTACCGATAAAAAATCAGCGCATGAGCCGTGACCTGCAAGAAGAAGAAAAAGAAGAAGAAGAAAAAGAAGAAGAGGAATAAGAAAAAGAAGAAGAAGAAGAAGAAAAAGAAGAAAAAGAAGAGGAAGAAGAAGAAGTAAAAGAGGAGGAAGAAGAAGAAGAAAAAGAAGAAGAAAAAAAGAAGAAGAAGAAAAAGAAGAGAAGAAGAAGAAGAAAGGAAGAAGAATTCCAGTCCGCTATTATATTTTATATGAAAAGTCTTGCGGTTGCAACAATGTATCTATATGTATCTAAATAAAACCATCTGTATCAGAAATGGATACAAATAGATACATTGTTGCAACCGCAATACTTTTTCATGTCAATTAAAATAGTGGATCTCCCTGCAGGGACAGAAGTTATCAAATGCCGGCCGAAGACGGGATGAAAATCAGCCGATTTTTTTTTACCATTGGTGGTAACGTCGGCCTATTGAATAACCGATTTTTCATTTTTTTTTTTTGAAAACGGCCGGTTTTCGACCCGTCTATGGCCTGCATTAGTCAGTCCCCCCCCCCAGTGTCAGTCCCGCTATAAGTCGCTGATCGCCACCATTACTAGTAAAAATAATTAAAAATAAAAATCCCAGTATACATACCGCTATTTGTAAACGCTATAACTTTCACGTAAACCAGTTACACATATTGGGATTTTTTTCTAGCAAAGACATGGAGCAGAATACATTTTAGCCTAAATTTATGACGAAATTTGATTTTTAAAATTTTTTTACTGGACATGTTTAATAGCAAAAAGTCAAAAATATTGTTTTTTTCTCAAAATTGTTGGCCTTTTTTTGTTTACAGTGCAAAAAATAAAAACCACACAGGTTATCCAATACCACCAAAAGAAAGCTCCATTTGTGGGAAAAAATTTAATTTGGGTGCAGCGTTACATGACCGCGCAATTGTCAGTTAAAGTAACGCAGCGCCATATTGTAAATAATGGCCTGGTCAGGAAGGGGGTAATTCCTATGAAGGGCAAGTGGTTAAGCACTTCAATACCCTTTCACCCCCCTTCCTGCCCAGGCCAATTTTCAGCTTTCAGCGCTGTCCCACTTTGAATGACAATTTCGCGATCATGCAACACTGTACCTATATAATATTTACATAATTTTTTTTCATACAAATAGAGCTTCCTTTTGCTGATAATTAATCCACACTCACAATTATGTGCCACTTTGTGTTAGTCTATGACATCAAATCCCAATAAAATACATTTACGTTTTTGGTTGTAACATGACAACATGTGGAAAATTTCAAGGGGTATGAATACTTTTTCAAGGCATCTATGCAGGTTGCGGTTGATGTGTTTCCCGGGGTGTCTTGTGTTTTTATTTTGCTAACAGAAAAGTATGCCAGTTCTGTTCATGTGTGACTTTGATGCAACGTTACACTCTCTGGCACTTAAGTTGTACCTGAACAAAGTCACATGATAGGATGAGGGATAATGGCTAGGGTTGGGGTTAGAGTTAGGGTTAGGTTGAGAGTTAGGGTTAAGGGCTGGGGTTAGGGTTAAGGGCTAGGGTTCGCATTAGGGTTAAGGGCTGGGGTAAGGGTGAGAGTTAGGGTTAAGGCTTAGGGTTAGAGTTAGGGTTAAGGGCTAGGGTTAGAGTTAAGGGCTGGAGTTAGGGTGAGAGTTAGGGTTAAGGGCTGGGGTTAGAGTTAGGGTTAAGGACTAGGTTTAGAGTTAGGGTTAAGGGCTAGGGTGAGAGTTAGGGTTAAGGGCTGGGCTTAGGGTTAGAGTTAGGGTTAGGGGCTGGGGTTAGGTTGAAAGTTAAGGTAAAGGGCTGAGGTTAGGAAGAGAGTTAGGGTTAAGGGCTGGGGTTAGGCTGAGAGTTAGGTTTAAGGGCTGGGGATAGGGTGAGAGTTAGGGTTAAGGGCCAGGGTGAGAGTTGGGTTAAGGGCTAGGGTGAGAGTTAGGGTTAAGGGTTGGGGATAGAGTTAGGGTTAAGGGCTGGGGTTAGGGTGAGAGTTAGGGTTAAGGGCTGGGCTTAGGGTTAAGGGCTAGGGTTCAAATTAGGGTTAAGGGCTGGGGTTAGGGTGAGAGTTACGATTAAGAGCTAGGGTTAAGTTTAGAGTTAGGGTTAAGGCCTAGGGTTAGAGTTAGGGTTAAGGGCTAGGGTAAGAGTTAAGGGCTGGGGTTAGGGTGAGAGTTAGGGTTAAGGGCTGGGGTTAGGGTTAGAGTAAGGGTTAAGAGCCAAGGTTAGGTTGAGAGTTAGGGTTAAGGCTGGGGTTAGGGTGAGAGTAAGGGTTAAGGCTGGGGTTAGGGTGAGAGTAAGGGTTAAGGGCAGAGGTTAGGTTGAGAGTTAGGGTTAAGGACTAGGGTTAGAGTTAGGGTTAAGGGCTAGGGTGAGAGTTAGGGTTAAGGGCTGGGGTTAGGGTTAGGGTTAAGGGCTGGGATTAGGGTTAGGGTTATAGTTAGGGTTAAGGGCTGAGATTAGGGTTAGAGTTAGGGTTAAGGGCTGGGGTTAGGTTGAGAGTTAAGTTTAAGGGCTGGGGTTAGGAAGAGAGTTAGGGTTAAGGGCTGGGTTTAGAGTTAGAGTTAAGGGCTAGGGTTAGGGTGGGAGTTAGGGTTAAAGGCTAGGGTGAGAGTTAGGGTTAAGGGCTGGAGTTAGGGTGAGAGTTAGGGTTAAGGGCTGGGGTTAGGGTGGGAGTTAGGGTTAAAGGCTAGGGTGAGAGTTAGGGTTAAGGGCTGGGGTGAGATATTAACCCTAACAGGTGACTTTGGTCACATTAAGGCTCCTGCACTGCTTTGATGCTACTTGAGCACCAGAGAATGAGAAGTTGCACTAAATAAACAGAACTGTCATACTTTTCTATTACCAAAAAAATGCGCAAAACATGGCAAAAATGCTTTGTTGGTGCGGGTCCACTGAAGCCAAACTCTGGGCACAACAGAAAAAATAGCCCCCACCGGGGCACTGCAAGCATTACATGCTTGTTATGTCCAGAGAGATCCTCACCTTACTCCAGTAGGGTGCCTCCAGTGGTGCAACTGGTCCTTTGCAGCTCCTTCTCTAAACCACTCACAGCTTCCATGTACAATGCAGGGTTAAAGTGTTCTAAACCCACAACAGTTGGGAGAGTGCATGTGATCAGCAAAGGGCCAATCAGCATTGTCTAGACAGAAGGTCAGGGGTTCTGCATCCTCCTAGAGCAGAATAAAAACTCCTCCCACAAGCTTTAACCAGTGCTCTGCTGGACACTGATAGATGTCATAAGACTGCTATATACTGCTGATGAGAAAAGGGATTTAGCAGTTTATATTTACTAAAATAATTGCATTTCCTTGTTGTGTGTACTGTGGGAGACCAGATATAGTGAATGCAGGATCCGGGGAGACCAGATATAGTGAATGCAGGGTCCGGGGAGACCAGATATAGTGAATGCAGGGTCCAGGGAGATCAGATATAGTGAATGCAGGGTCCGGGGAGACCAGATAGTGAATGCAGGATCCGGGGAGACCAGATATAGTGAATGCAGGGTCCGGGGAGACCATATAAAGTGAATGCAGGGTCCGGGGAGACCAGATATAGTGAATGAAGGGTCTGGGGAGCCCAGATATAGTGAATGCAGGGTCTGGGGAGACCAGATATAGTGAATGCAGGGTCCAGGGAGACCAGATAGTGAATGCAGGGTCTGGGGAGACCAGATATAGCGAATGCAGGGTCCGGGGAGACCAGATATAGTGAATGCAGGGTCCAGGGAGATCAGATATAGTGAATGCGGGGTCTGGGGAGACCAGATATAGTGAATGCGGGGTCCGGGGAGACCAGATATAGTGAATGCAGGGTCCGGGGAGACCATATAAAGTGAATGCAGGGTCCGGGGAGACCAGATATAGTGAATGCAGGGTCTGGGGAGACCAAATATAGTGAATGCAGGGTCCGGGGAGACCGGATATAGTGAATGCAGGGTCCAGGGAGATCAGATATAGTGAATGCAGGGTCCGGGGAGATCAGATATAGTGAATGCAGGGTCTGGGGAGATCAGATATAGTGAATGCAGGGTCTGGGGAGACCAGATATAGTGAATGCGGGGTCTGGGGAGACCAGATATAGTGAATGCAGGGTCCGGGAAGACCATATAAAGTGAATGCAGGGTCCAGGGAGACCAGATATAGTGAATGCAGGGTCTGGGGAGACCAGATATAGTGAATGCAGGGTCTGGGGAGACCGGATATAGTGAATGCAGGGTCCGGGGAGAGTGGATATAGTGAATGCAGGGTCTGGGGAGACCGGATATAGTGAATGCAGGGTCCGGGGAGACCGGATATAGTGAATGCAGGGTCCGGGGAGACCGGATATAGTGAATGCAGGGTCCGGAGAGACCGGATATAGTGAATGCAGGGTCTGGGGAGACCGGATATAGTGAATGCAGGGTCCGGGGAGACCGGATATAGTGAATGCAGGGTCTGGGGAGACCAGATATAGTGAATGAAGGGTCTGGGGAGACCAGATATAGTGAATGAAGGGTCTGGGGAGACCGGATATAGTGAATGAAGGGTCTGGGGAGACCAGATATAGTGAATGCAGGGTCCGGGGAGACCGGATATAGTGAATGCAGGGTCTGGGGAGACCGGATATAGTGAATGCAGGGTCCGGGGAGACTGGATATAGTGAATGCAGGGTCTGGGGAGACCAGATATAGTGAATGAAGGGTCTGGGGAGACCAGATATAGTGAATGCAGGCTCCTGGGAGACCAGATATAGTGACTGCAGGGTCTGGGGAGAATAGATATAGTGAACGCAGGGTCCGGGGAGACCAGATATAGTGAATGCAGGGTCCGGGGAGACCAGATATAGTGAATGCAGGGTCCGGGGAGACCGGATATAGTGAATGCAGGGTCCGGGGAGACCAGAGATAGTGAATGCAGGGTCCGGGGAGACCAGATATAGTGAATGCAGGGTCCGGGGAAACCAGATATAGTGAATGCAGGGTCCGGGGAGATCAGATATAGTGAATGCAGGGTCCGGGGAGAGCAGATATAGTGAATGCAGGGTCCGGGGAGACAAGATATAGTGAATGCAGGGTCCGGGGAGACCAGATATAGTGAATGCAGGGTCCGGGGTTTAGTAACACTTTAACATTTTCCACTCTCCCAAAAAAAAAACCCACATAAACACCATCAAATCTTCTCTATAAAATATTTCTCGGCCTGCTGGGGCTTCCTCGAGGCTGGTTATTATCATCGCCCATCAAAGGGAATTATTCAACACTAAAAGTATATCATTCTGCATTCGCCGCCGTCGCTGTCACTTATTCCGTCCCGGGGCTTTCATCTAATGACACAGCGCTATGGTGTGCCGCTTCCTAGGGCAGCCGACCTCTAATCAACTTTCGTATTTTTAGTACAAGTGACACCACTGACAGCCAAATCCTTTTTTTAAAAAGCAATAAAAAATCTTGGAGGCAAAGCAGGAGTGTGTTGGTGCCTGAGATGCTATTACCAATCTGAAGACACCTTCTACTTACATAGACACTGCAATCCACAAAAGGTTACATTATAGCCAGGCACCTGTAATTATCACATCTCATTACACAAGGCCAAGGATATTTTATTTCATTATGTGACAGTTATTTCCAAAGCTCATTTGGCCCAACTGAAAGTAACTGTCACTTGTTTTAAAAAAAAATAAAGATTATATTTCTCCTGGTGTTTTATCTTTATATATTGAGCCCTATGGGGTCAGTTGGAAAATATAATGCACCTGTATGATGCATTCACTATATATCTGGTAATCCCAGACCCTGCATTCACTATATATCTGGTAATCCCAGACCCTGCATTCACTATATCTGGCATTCCCGGACCCTGCATTCACTATATCCGGTCTCCCAGGACCCTGCATTCACTATATCCGGTCTCCCAGGACCCTGCATTCACTATATCTTGTCTCTCTGGACCCTGCATTCCCTATAATTGCTCTCCCTGGACCCTGCATTCACTATATCTGGTCTCCCCGGACCCTGCATTCACTATATCTGGTCTCCCCGAACCCTGCATTCACTATATTTGGTATCCCCGGACCCCGCATTCACTATATCTGGTCTCCCCGGACCCTAAATTCAATATATCTGGTCTCTCAGGACCCTGTATCCACTATATCTGGTGTCCCCGGACCCCTTATTCACTATATCTGGTCTCCCCGGACCCTGCATTCACTATATCTGCTCTCTCTGGACCCTGCATTCACTATATCTGGTATCCCTGGACCCTGCATTTACTATAATAAGTCTCCCCGGACCCTGCATTCACTATATCTGGTCTCCCTGGACCCTGCATTCCCTATATCTGGTCTCCCCGGACCCCTTATTCACTATATCTGGTCTCCCCGGACCCTGCATTCACTATATCTGGTCTCCCAGGACCCTGCATTCACTATATCTGGTCTCCCTGGACCCTGCATTCACTATATCTGGTCTCCCCGGAACCTGCATTCACTATATCTGCTCTTTCCGGATCCTGCATTCCCTATATCTGGTCTCCCCGGACCCTGCATTCACTATATCTGGTCTCCCCGGACCCTGCATTCACTATATCTGGTCTCCCCGGACCCTGCATTCACTATATCTGGTCTCCCCGGACCCTACATTCACTATATCTGGTCTCCCCGGACCCTGCATTCACTATATCTGGTCTCTCACAGTACACACAACATGGAGATGCAATTATTTTACTAAATATAAACTGATAAATACCTTTTCTCATCAGCAGTATATAGCAGTCTTGTGACTTCTATCAGTGTCCTGCAGAGAACTTGTTAATCTTGTAGGAGTTTTCATTCTGTCCTGTGAGGCTGCATGATCCCTGACCCTCTGTCTGGCCATGTGCTGATCACATGCACACTCCCAAACCAAGAAAAAAATCTCTCTAGCAATACACACCAAACTGAGCATGTGCAGACTTGCCACTGCTGCTCTGTCCTACCAGCAGATGGATTGGGGACAGTAGAAGAAGGGGAGGATCAGAGAAGACAGGATCAAACACTTTTTACACAATAGATAGGATTAACCCCTTAGGTTCCACAGTGAGTATAACAGCAGTTACAGCAGTCTTGTGACATCTATCAGTGTCCAGCACAGCACTGGTTAAAGCTTGTAGAAGGAGTTTCCATTTTCCTCT